>NC_091128.1:144613743-144806243 GCF_040183065.1 Periplaneta americana
ACATTTGTTGAGGCTTGCCACTACAAATATCACAGTGGATATACCAGGACTTGTAGCAGAAATAGACCGCAAACAACATTCCCATTAAAGGAGATTGGATATACTGTATTTTCAAATTTTGCTTCCAAATGCTTTTAGTGAATGCTGTTTCTGCTTTGTATCTAATTAAAATTACCCTTGACGGAATGTTTCTATACTCATCAATCGGTTTTATATTTTCACTCAGGTCTGAGGACATATGAATTATTAAAATAATTATTAAATATGAATTGGACTAAAATTCAAACAAATGAATCACAAATTGAACAAATTGGATTGATAATCCATGTTGAATCATTCGTACACTACTTTTAACACTTTAATACAAATAATTGATTAAATGGCGATCTTACACGGGTTAATTGTGTAAGCATGTGTGTTGAGAATTTGATCAGGGTGTGTTTTAGTGTGTCTGTATATTTCATATTGTTCTAGTGTGTTGAGTTTTTGGTTTTTGGGTTGTATGTGTAGGATTTCCATGTTTGGTTATTGCTTTAATGTGTTCTTTGTATCGAGTTTGGAATGATCTGCCTGCCTGTCCAATGTAGAAACCAGAGGATACAATACATCTACATATGCCGAACACATAACTAATGCTAACCACACATACAATAAAATAAATACAGACATAGAAATCCTACACATACAACCCAAAAACCAAAAACTCAACACACTAGAACAATATGTAATATACAGACACACTAAAACACACCCTGATCAAATTCTCAAACACACAGATCAATTTCAGAACACACACACACTATTTGACACCACATTTCAACACTTTTCAACAATCGAAAGCACCTACACAACAGGCAGCGAAGTTCGAGATGACGCCGAGATCTAGTAGGCTCTGAGGATGGTGTGAAGAAGCACCGAAACAGCTGTAAGCCGCACATGCTTACACAATTAACACGAGTAAGATCGTCATTTAATCAATTATTCAAAATAGATTGTTAATAAGTCAACGAATTTTCTGTTTGCGAATATTCATTCATTCATTCATTCATAATTTATTTAACGACGCTTTCAGCTGCCGAGGCTATATCAGCGTCGCCGGTGTGCCGGAATTTTGTCCCACAGGAGTTCTTTTACATCCCAGTAAATCTACTGACATGAGTCTGTCGCATTTAGGCACACATAAATGCCATCGACCTGGCCAGGGATCGAACCTGCAACCTCGGGTATAGAAGGCCAACTGCGACAACCAGGCCGACTGGATGATGAATCAATTAGTGAATGAATGAACCAGTCAGTGAATCAATAAATCAACCAATGAATTCATGAATGAATGAATCAATTAACCGATGGTTGATTGATTGTTTGATTGATTGATTGAGTGATTGATATAGATAGATAGATAGATAGATAGATAGATAGATAGATAGATAGATAGATAGATAGATAGATAGATAGATAGATAGATAGATAGATAGATAGATAGATAGATAGATAGATAGATAGATAGATAGATAGATAGATAGATAGATAGATAGATAGATAGATAGATAGATAGATAGATAGATAGATAGATAGATAGATAGATAGATAGATAGATAGATAGATAGATAGATAGATAGATAGATAGATAGATAGATAGATAGATAGATAGATAGATAGATAGATAGATAGATAGATAGATAGATAGATAGATAGATAGATAGATAGATAGATAGATAGATAGATAGATAGATAGATAGATAGATAGATAGATAGATAGATAGATAGATAGATAGATAGATAGATAGATAGATAGATAGATAGATAGATAGATAGATAGATAGATAGATAGATAGATAGATAGATAGATAGATAGATAGATAGATAGATAGATAGATAGATAGATAGATAGATAGATAGATAGATAGATAGATAGATAGATAGATAGATAGATAGATAGATAGATAGATAGATAGATAGATAGATAGATAGATAGATAGATAGATAGATAGATAGATAGATAGATAGATAGATAGATAGATAGATAGATAGGTTGATTGATTGATTGATTGATTGAATGTAGTGAGAGGAAGAATTATCAATTAAATGTTACGCCTGCACGATGATAATATTGCAAGGGCTCTTGGAACTCCTGCATGGCTCTATGTAGTCTGCCTTTGTCGTTCATCCACAAAGAGTGAGAAACAACTCGAATATTCATTAAACCAAACACTGAGACACTCCGCGAGACGGAAGAGCTTTGCATACTGCCTACAGCGCCAGACGTTCAATAGCAATATATAATTTCTATTTTTCGTAACCGGTTGTGCACGACTGTAACACATATTCGTCAAGCATTATTATTATGATGATGGTAATTATTATTATTATTATTATTATTATTGTTATTTCAATTGTGTTACCGTTAGTTATTTCTTTAGACTTAAATTTCAATTTATTGGATCTCTCTCTGCATAAAGCAAGCATATTAAAAAAGAATTAAACATTCACTGAGCTAATAGTATTTTCACAGAATCAAAAAGAAAACGATTTTAGTTCATTTTTTAATTTTATCTCACACTAGCCGTACACGTGCGCTCAGCTGCACCCGTTAGAAATAAATATAAAGTAATTACATAATTAAAATAGGACATTTGATCCAAGGAACATTCGTGTTTGATAGAAGGATAAATCGTTTAGTATGTTACTTAATTTAAATTGTATTTAAAAATATTAAAATGCGATCATTTTGATCCAGAGACCACTCATTTGGTGTAATGACAATTAATTTAACATGTTTCTTAATTGTTATTGCATGCAATCATAGTTTAATGAAGATTGACATATCATTTAGTTTTAATGTGTATACTTTATATTACTTGCTATATGTTTCCATTGAATTATGGTAATAACTTAATTTTAACCCTTGTTTTTTACGTCTTCAGTAAATGGCGCTTGGCCCACTATGGTTCTGAACCCTTCAAATAACTTAAATAGTGATACAGCATATATAGTGATATGTAATTATATTTCTTTCTTTCGAAAATGTTAGAATTCACGATCTCCTATGTACTATTGCCATGGAATGAATAAATGTGTTTTTTCTTCCTACTAAAAATTTTATATTTTGCACATAGGAGTTATTGCAGGAACAACAACGCTATAATCTGAGGTGGAGGTGAAAATGTATTGTATTGTTATTTTAAAAGTCTTTTATATATCCTTAAATATCAGTCCTATCAAAATTTTGCATAGAATAAAACTTATCGGAAATCATTTTTAAAGAAACGTTTGTTATGTAACATTTTTCACAAAAAACAATAATAAGCCCGATAATTAGATTTATTTAATTCAGGCTCTTTTAAATAAAGTATTTGAATGCCACATAGCCTAAAATCTAAATTACAACAAACTTAATCTATATTTAAATTTTCATCGAAATCCGTTCGGCCATTATCGTGTGAAAAGGTAACAAACATCCAGACAGACAGACATACAAACAAACATTTCAAAAAAGCGATTATCGTTCTCAGGATGTTAACACCAATTAATTTTTCAAAAGCGAAAATTACCATAAAACTTTCGGTTACAGATTTATTATTAATATAGATTATAATTATAAATAACTCTGCAAACGTTCACATGAACCACTTACTTACTTACTAATTTACTTACATACTTACTTACTTACTTACTTACTTACTTACTTACTTACTTACTGGCTTTTAAGGAACCCGGAGGTTCATTGCCGCCCTCATATAAGCCCGCCATTGGTCCCTATCCTGAGCAAGATTAATTCAGTCTCTACCATCATATCCCACCTCCCTCAAATCCATTTTAATATTATCCTCCCATCTACGTCTCGTCCTCCCCAAAGGTCTTTTTCCCGCCGGCCTCCCAACTAACACTCTATATGCATTTCTGGATTCGCCCATAAGTGCCACATGCCCTGACCATCTCAAACGTCTGGATTTAATGTTCCTAATTATGTCAGGTGAAGAATACAATGCGTGCAGCTCTGCGTTGTGTAACTTTCTCCATTCTCCTGTAACTTCATTCCTCTTAGCCCCAAATATTTTCCTAAGAACCTTATTCTCAAATACCCTTAATCTCTGTTCCTCTCTCAAAGTGAGAGTCCAAGTTTCACAACCATACAGAACAAACAGTAATATAACTGTTTTATAAATTCTAACTTTCAGATTTTTTGACAGCAGACCAGAAGACAAAAGCTTCTCAACCGAATTATAACAGGCATTTCCCATATTTATTCTGCATTTAATTTCCTCCCGAGTGTCATTTATATTTGTTACTGTTGCTCCAAGATATTTGAATTTTTCCACCTCTCCGAAGGATAAATCTCCAATTTTTGTATTTCCATTTCGTACAATATTCTGGTCACGAGACATAATCATATACTTAGTCTTTTCGGGATTTACTTCCAACCCTATCGCTTGACTTGGGATTTACTTCCAACCCTATCGCTTTACTTGCTTCAAGTAGAATTTCCGTGTTTTCCCTAATCGTTTGTGGATTTTCTCCTAACATATTCAAGTCATCCGCATAGACAAGAAGCTGATGTAACCCGTTCAATTCCAAACCCTCTCTGTTATCCTGAACTTTCCTAATGGCATATTCTAGAGCGAAGTTAAAAAGTAGAGGTGACAATGCATCTCCCTGCTTTAGCCCGCAGTGAATTGGAAAATCATCAGATAGAAACTGACCTATACGGACTCTGCTGTATGTTTCACTAAGACACATTTTAATTAATCGAACTATCTAAATGTAATTCTGAATCAAGGTAATGTAACTTTACATTGGCTACATTTACAATAATTTACTAAGCAACAAAAAAATAAACAGTAATTCGTCGCATGGTTAATATATGGGTGACGTCACGGAGTGGAGGGCCTTGCGGGCGCAAATCGGTTTGTCTGTCCGCAAGTCTTATAAATAAACCAGCGGCCTGAGTGAAACGACCGCCCCTCAACTTAAAATGAAACAAATCCCTATGGCGAGAGACTACGATTTATGTCTACAAACTTGGCACCCACTGTTACAGCTCCTGCACAGTTTATCATCCAGGAACCGCCTTCAATATGAGATCGCTATGGCAAAATGCAATATACCCCTCACGGAGAATCCACGACACAATCGCAGACAGTCGATTAATGTGCGGTGCAAAGTAGAAACAGATGTCGGCAATTGAAAAACAATAACTTCGCTCGGAAAGTCCAGACGAGAATGTTACATCCTATATACAAGAATACATGCAGGAGGAGGATTAATTACGCAGATTTCAACTTTTAACTAATATGAGTGTATAGAATATGTCCTTATAAAATATATTTTGGTGTTTTATTATTAATACACATTTCTTTTATACCTTTTACTTGTTTACATTTTATAAAATGCTTAGATGTTAGAGAAGATAGCCTGATGCAAGATAGATATCGGAAAAAAGGATTTATTAAAATCAACATAGAAAGACAAAACAAGAAAGAAATCGTTTTGGCACAGTAAAGTGCCCAAGGCATTGTGTGGTTATATAATAATAATGAACGGGTTACATCAGCTTCTTGTCTATGCAGATGACGTGAATATGTTAGGAGAAAATACACAAACGGTTAGGGAAAACACGGAAATTTTACTTGAAGCAAGTAAAGCGATCGGTTTGGAAGTAAATCCCGAAAAGACAAAGTATATGATTATGTCTCGTGACAAGAATATTGTACGAAATGGAAATATAAAAATTCGAGATTTATCCTTCGAAGAGGTGGAAAAATTCAAATATCTTGGAGCAACAGTAACAAATATAAATGACACTCGGGAGAAAATTAAACGCAGAATAAATATGGGAAATGCGTGTTATTATTCGGTTGAGAAGCTCTTATCATCCAGTCTGCTGTCAAAAAATCTGAAAGTTAGAATTTATAAAACAGTTATATTACCGGTTGTTCTGTATGGTTGTGAAACTTGGACTCTCACTCTGAGAGAGGAACATAGGTTAAGGGTGTTTGAGAATAAGGTGCTTAGGAAAATATTTGGGGCTAAGAGGGATGAAGTTACAGGAGAATGGAGAAAGTTACACAACACAGAACTGCACGCATTGTATTCTTCACCTGACATAATTAGGAACATTAAATCCAGATGTTTGAGATGGTCAGGGCATGTAGCACGTATGGGCGAATCCAGAAATGCACATAGAGTGTTAGTTGGGAGACCGGAGGGAAATAGGCCTTTAGGGAGGCCGAGACGTAGATGGGAGGATAATATTAAAATGGATTTGAGGGAGGTGGGATATGATGATAGAGACTGGATTAATCTTGCACAGGATAGGGACCGATGGCGGGCTTATGTGAGGGCGGCAATGAACCTTCGGGTTCCTTAAAAGCCATTTGTAAGTAAGTAAGTAAGTAAATAATAATAATAATAATAATAATAATAATAATAATTATTATTATTATTATTATTATTATTATTTATTTATTTACTTATATTTAATGTGCTGTACAACAGCCAGTGGCCAATTACAGTTCAGCACAAAGAATATAACAAAAACATCAGCAATGATATAAATTACAACAAAAGTACAATGAAGTAATTAAATAATTACAATTAAATAAAACGATAATTACAAATGAAATAATGGAATCATATAAATAGTATTACAAACATATGCAAGATGACGAGAATATTATAATACAACGACAATAATGACATTGGATGGAGGAATAAAATGGACGACTAAAATACTTAAATAATGACAATTAACAGTAATCGTAATTGAAAATTAATGGAATCATGTAAATGATTAAACAACAAAATAATATAAAAGGTAACGAGAACAATATTAAAATACAAATTTAAACAAAAGACATAATTTAAATTGACATAAAACTCCATAGTATATACTACACATTAAATGGATCCAAGTTAGATCCATACAAATTAGCGTATATTAGCCTATATATCTGCAGACCGGAGAGAGAGATTTAGAATTTCTATTGTAAAACATTTTATGATATCTTAAACCCTTAGCAGGAATACGAAGACTGATATTGCTTAGGAAAGATTCACAATCAATATCACCCTTAAGAACTTTACAAAAAAAATTAATAATCAAGATCTTGACGTCTGGCAAATTAAAATATTTCCAGTAAATCTCATATTTATAATCATCAGAAGTAGGTAAAAATCTATAAGAACACAGTGAAATCAATTTTCTTTGAATATTCTCTAGCTTAGCGAAGTCAGTGGAAGTAATGGAGTTCCATACTACAGATGCATATTCAAGCTTGGATCTGACCAATGTATAGTATAAAATTAATAAACACATAGGAGTAGAAAAAGAATAAGTTATAGTTCTGATTAGACCAAGCATTCTTAATGAATGGGTATAAATATATTGCACATGACCATGGAAATATAATTTAAAATCAAGTAAGACACCAAGATCTCTAATACTATCTTTCCTAGTAATTATGATATTATTAAGAGAATAATTAAATTTTTGGGAGGTTGTTTTACGTGAGAAGGAAATAGCAAAAGTTTTGGATTGATTAATTTTTATTCCATTTTCAACAGTCCAAAGTGCAATTAAATTAATATCATTTTAAAGAATTTGACAATCAGCCAAACTACTAATTTTGCGAAAGACTTTGAGATCATTCGCAAATAAAAGACAGCTAGAACTTATTCTTTTATTTATGTCATTTATAAATAATAATAATAATAATAATAATAATAATAATAATAATAATAATAATAATAATAATAGAAAATGGGTGTAAAAATTAACACTCATGTTAAAAAACTAATGTTACAACATAAGATAAGGTATTTTACAATGTAGACCTATAGACAAGACTAGAGGAGATGCATACGTAAATTTTTGTTCGAATAGATTTCTGCCCAATGTTTCCGAGAACAGTTACAAAAAAACTGCTATTTATTTAAGTATTTAATTGTCATTAAAGTAATATAATCTCTAAATCTTTCACAAACATTAGCTTACGTGCTGCATGAAAAGTATCAGAAGCCACAAACTTTTCTATAAAAAAATTCTTTCGCTGGCACCCAAATACTCCCTGAAAGCTACATAATGATGATGATGATGATGAATTATTATTATCATTATTACTATTACTACTATTATTACTATTATTATTTTTATTATTTCTTAACAGGCCTAATAACAGAGAGGGTTTGGAATTGAACGGGTTACATCAGCTGCTTGTCTATGCGGATGACGTGAATATGTTAGGAGAAAATCCACAAACGATTAGAGAAAACACGGGAATTTTACTGGAAGCAAGTAAAGAGATAGGTTTGGAAGTAAATCCTGAAAAGACAAAGTATATGATTGTCTCGTGACGAGAATATTGTACGAAATGGAAATATAAAAATTGGAAATTTATCTTTTGAAGAGGTGGAGAAGTTCAAATATTTTGGAGCAACAGTAACAAATATAAATGATACTCGGGAGGAATTTAAATACAGAATAAATATGGGAAATGCATGTTATTATTCGGTGGAGAAGCTTTTATCATCTAGTCTGCTGTCAAAATATCTGAAAGTTAGAATTTACAAAACAGTTATATTACCGGTTGTTCTTCATGGTTGTGAAACTTGGATTCTCACTTTGGGAGAGGAACATAGGTTAAGGATGTTTGAGAATAAGGTGCTTAGGAAAATATTTGGGGTTAAGAGGGATGAAGTTACAGAAGAATGGAGGAAGTTACACAACACAGAACTGCATGCATTGTTTTCTTCACCTAACATAATTAGGAACATTAAATCCAGACGTTTGAGATGGACAAGGCATGTAGCACGTATGGGCGAATCCAGAAATGCATATAGAGTGTTAGTTGGGAGGCCGGAGGGAAAAAGACCTTTAGGGAGGCCGAGACGTAGATGGGAAGATAATATTAAAATGGATTTGAGGGAGGTGGGATATACTGATAGAGAATGGATTAATCTTGCTCAGGATAGGGACCAATGGCAGGCTTATGTGAGGGCGGCAATGAATCTCCGGGTTCCTTAAAAGCCAGTAAGTAAGTAGGCTTAAGTTATTACTATTTCTTACTTACTTACTTACTTACTTACTTACTTACTGGCTTTTAAGGAACCCGAGGCTCATTGCCGCCCTCACATAAGCCCGCCATCGGTCCCTATCCTGAGCAAGATTAATCCATTCTCTATCATCATATCCCACCTCTCTCAAATCCATTTTTATATTATCTTCCCATCTACGTCTCGGCCTCCCTAAAGATCTTTTTCCCTCCGGCCTCCCAACTAACACTCTACTGTATATGCATTTCTGGATTCGCCCATACGTGCTATATGCCCATCACCGTACAAAACAGCTTGTTACGAATCCTTCAATTACGCCTCGGAATGGGACTAATTATTTCTTACCAATGTTTATTATTGTTTCAATAACATTACTTATATAACTTTCATTATTTACTTTTAATTTTATTATTCACTATTTCTGCTCACTTTCATGTTGTAGGATCTAGATCATGGATGCAGAACTCACAGAGAGAGGGGTGGAAGCATGGGGACAGCATTGGTTCCCCTTCCAAATTCCACCGGTGTTTTGAACATAATGAAATGTGCAGCGTTTGTCCGTATTGGAAACACGTAGTCATTGAATTTCCCACTAGAAGGCAATACTGGATGAGGTCACGAATTACATAGTACCTGTTGGCGGCAGTACAATCTGCGATGAGACTTTTACCTCACGGCCCTGATATCCGATCGCCTGATCCACCAAGCGAATTATCATGCACATATTCAGATTCATACCATAGCGACACACATGACAGGGATTTCAATGTACTGCTCTTTACACAACCGGAAATGAACGATATGATGAGAGACTTCAATCTATCCAAACAGGCTACGGAAGTATTATAACCTCGACTAAAAGAGAAAAATATACTCGCTGCAGGGAAATTATAAATTTAAGTTGAAAAGACAGAATATTTTTTGGTATATAAATAGGCAAATACTCGTTTTTATACAGGGACATCATTTTATTTTTACTTCAATATTTATTGTACCTGAGTTTTTTAATGTACTTCACTCCCACCCCTTCTATTAATGAACTTCACCCGTCCTCCACACAGAACCAAGGCCTCATATACAGTCATAGTAGCCTTACGGTCATAGTAACAGTACGTTCCAAAAATATGTTCGCGTTTTCCAGTGACGAAAGAGCTTTCAATATTGCATCATTTTCCATTTGCCTACGTCGCATCCCGGTTTCCCCCACCTGCTTCTATTCGCCTCTCTGTAAATGCTAGTGGCTGGGCTGTCTTAGCTCTTTTCTGAGAACATTAATTTCTGTTAGGAATTGGACGCCTACGTAATATTACACCCATACAATTGTTTAAAATAACTTAAATATAAGGGCCTCGTTAAGTAATTAACTGTCACCTTTCTGCGACGCTACGACGTAACCACTTGGACGGACAGTAGATAGCATGTCTGAGTAATTTTATCTTTTCGGATCGGGCAGAAGTGAAGATTGAATTTACAGTACGTAAGGTCTCTTTTATAGAGTAGGTACAGAATTATTTCAACATAAGTTACTGATACGAAGTACTAACCTGGTAATTGGAATTACGTACAATAGTCTATAGTGCGATGATATGCACATTAGAACTGAAGCCTGTATCGAAATGAACGGCCACCATTTTCAAAAATGTGTTTAGATATCCATATTATTATTATTTTTCAATTTAACTTCATTCTCTATAGTGTATGTTAATGTACTTTAGACAGTATAATGTACTATGCATAATGAATACGTCCGCATGGAAAGCTCAGCTCGTGAGTAAAAACACTCATTGTTAATACTGTACTGTATTTTGATTAAACAAAAACCTAATGAAAATTATCAAACTCAAAATCGCGATATTTCCTAGTTTACGTAAATGGATGAACTACTTTTCTTCTCTCCTATACCTAGTAAAGTGATGTGTTTGTATATTACGCCAGTATCATCGAACTCCAGTCGTGGAAGGGGGTAGCAAACGGTGTTTCCGGTTCTTAATCGTTCATTCAAAGGTATAGCCAGGTTGATACGAGTATATAGAAATGTTAGTAAAAATAAAATGATGTCCCTGTAGAAAACCAGTCACATCTTTAGGAGACATGTACTTAAAACTTAATATAATGATCAAAATATTCGCTCAAGCCATTAAACGTAATACCAAATCTATCAAAATAAGTAGAATTCATTACAACTTTATAACTCAGAAAGTTAAAGTTTCAACTTCCACCATACAGCGCTATTGTGAATTGATTATCACCGGCTACATCAACAAGGAAAGCTTCCTCCATTAAATGTAAAAGCCGTCCTTTTAGATTGTTTTCTTTTCATTTGACTTCGTAAGAACCAAAGTAGAACTTCATCTCAATTGACGGAACTCTACTCTACTTACTAATGCAAGAAAGAACGCTACCTACTCTTTTTGTTATTACAAACAGCTCCTGCATTTCTTCATCAACTTAACACAATTATACTGTGTTAAGGGAAGGAAAATGTATTTTTAGAAAATGATTTAAGTTTCCCAGTAACAATTTTTACTGTAATTCTATATTTTTAGACTGACGGACAGACAGAAATTAAAGCAAAAGCAAGCAAGGAGAGAAAGAGAGAAGCTGACACAGATAAGGATAGATAGATAGACAGAAATGGAATTACATGCAGGAAGATAGACAGACAGAAATGGACAAGCAACAGACAGCAGACACACGGGCAGGCACACGAAGTGTATGAGCAAACAAACAGAGACAGAGACTGTGGATGGATATTATGGACAATGTCAGAGACAGAGGAACGGCAAGTGAAGGAGATGAAGAAATATATATGTTACCGTAAATGTACGAAGACCGGTAAATGTTAGAATTTACCGGTATAACTTAAAATTTACCCCGAAATATCTTATTAGATCCATACATTTTGAACTTTTACCAAGAAATGTTGGTAAATCTCAGGATTTACCGATGCGAGATGGTACAAGCTAGATCGAAGAGTCCAGAACGAAGAATTCTTCCTCCGTTGGGCAAGTTCAGACATAATTCCAGGATCGATAAAGTGAAGCGGTTCCGAGAGGCTGCCGAAGAAAGAAAATGAAAGCAGCCACTTCTAACAAAATTCCAAAACTTTCAGTCGGACATAATTTGAGAATTGAAGTACCCAATGTAGACCGCGAAAAAATTGACGCAAAATCAATAATAGCAGTGGTCATAAATATTTAAGATGACGAGTTTTGTAAACTTGGTACCAAAGCTGGCAAACTGAAATCATTGTACACTAGGAACCACTTTACATTGTGCAAAGAAAATTTTATCATCATCGAAGAAGTAGGAAAAGAATAAATTAGTGTACGGGAAGTGGTTGGCAAACTATCTTTTGTTGGAGGACAGGGGTTCAAAAAGTGTAGTTGTTTAAAAAAAGTTTTGAACAAAAAAGTTTGTATAAATCATCGTCCATGTTGTGTAATTCTAAATGTGATAACAGCCAACCTTGTTGTAATAAGAATTTACATTCACAATGTTTGGTTTACTTTATTTGTGGACCTGGACTGTTTGAGGGAATATAAAGGCTCTGTTAATTTTTGTACGGAATAATATAACAGACAGTGGTTAAAACTATAATATTTCTCACTATTTTAATACGGAATATTGTTTATTATAATCACATTGGAATGTAAGAATACTTAAATAACTTCAATTGAAAATAAATATAAATTATTTCAATCACTGCTGAGGTATTTTTATTCATGTTTTTAAATAGATCCTAAAACAACAATAAAAGAGATGAATCGGAAATGGATATGTAAAAGTGCGAAGAACGGCAAATCTTAGTAAAGATGTTTTTATTAAATTAATAAGATTTTACCACAACTGATCGGTAAATCCTGAGATTTACCAACATCTCTTGGTAAAAGTTCAAAATATATAGGCTAATAAGATATTTCGGGGTTTTACCGCACCATAACGGTAAATGTTAGGTTATACCGGTAAATTCTAAGATTTACCGGTCTTCGCACATTTACAGTAACATATACATATTCACACACAGACATACGCAGTGTATACAAGGTGGCCCTTTAGAGCCGGATCGAAAACAAATATCGATAACCATTCTAACAGGACAGCACAAAAGTTTGTCTGTATTGAAAAGGTAATGTATTTATGAGATTGTCGCTAGTTCGAGACAATTAATAAAGGAAACTGAAAATATTGATTCATGTACCGTAACTGAAAACCCAACCAGGTAACCTGTGTAAATATTGTCTAAGTCTTTTCTATTTAATCAACTTACTGTATAATCTGTGGAAAGAAGTGGTATTGGTATATACCAATATGTTTATTAAGTACAGAACCAAGGGCTTCAAAAACTATTAGCACACACCACTTTGTTGCAGTACTGCGTTCAATTTAAGATAATTGAAAATGCAGTTTATATAATATAAACGTACGATGGCGTCACTGTGCCAATAATTTTTTTGGCAATTCTAATACTGTATTTTAATTTATAGAAAGTTTGTTTATAGTGTCATTGAATAATTTCGCAATTAAAATCGTTTAACTACCTTATCTTTGCCCATATAATATACAGGGTGTTAAAAAAAAGTATCCAATATTTTTGGAGGTGTTAGTATGTATCGAAACAAGAAAAAAATATCTAATAAACATGGGTTCTACAACATTATACTTTCTGAGATCTGAACACTTGTTCATAGGAGGTGCTCAATGTGACGTCCATTTATGACAATGCATTTTTCTGTCCTACAATACAGCAGGCTACCAGATAATCATACCGTACTCGTGGCATGGAATACTGATACGTCGCAAGGAATATTGAAAAGAAAAGTTTGGTTGCGGATATGAGCGGGGTTCAGCAGAGATGGTGTTGTGAATTTTCGTAATCAGCATGTGTGGGCTGATGAAAATTCCCATGCACTTGAAGAAACAAGGCATCAGCACCGATTCTCAATATTGACGTATGGGCAGGCGTTCTTGGTGATAGATTAAGGGCCATACGTGCTACCACAGAGATTAATGGGGCTCGTTATCGGGACTTTCTTATTGACTTATTGCCTATCTTACTGGAGTATGTGCCATGTCAGCAAAGACTACAGATGTGGTTCATGCATGATGGCACACCAGCGCATTTTTTCCGCAATGAGGGTGAACATCTGACACTGACATTTCAGGACCACTAGATCGGTTGGGGAGGCCCCACACCTTAGCCTGCTCGTTCCTCAAATCTAAATCCCCTAGAGTTTTGGCTATCAAGAACAACCAGGTTAATTTCAAAGAGTGCGTGATTCCTTACGCCGAAGGGCAGAGGAATGCATGACGAATTGACGTCACATTGAGCACCTCTTATGAACAAGTGTTCAGATCTCAGGAAGTAAGTGTTGTAGGACCCATGCTTATTAGACATTTTTTTTCTTGTTTTGATTCATACTAGCACCTCTTAAAATATTGGATACTTTTTTTAACACCATGTATATAAATGGATCAATTACTTTAAGGATCTGTGAGTGTACAAAAATACAAAAGAGTGACATGTCTGGAAATATAAACAGAATTCTACACAGAACCCAATACGATACTAACGTTACTAAACACATTTTACGTACCAAGCGAAATCTTTATCAAGTTTTTCTTGCAGGGGCCCGGCATCATAGTGAACCTGCAGTTGTACAGGGACATCATTTTATTTTTACTTCAATTTTTATTGTACCTGTGTTTTTGACTGTACTTCCCTCCCACCCCTTCTACTAATGATGTTCCAACTGTCCTGCACACAGAAATAAGACCGCAGTGATTTAGTGAGTATACTATGTTTCATAAATATGTTCGCGTTCAGTGACGAAAGAGCTTTCAATATTGAATCATATTTTCGCACAGGTACTGTCGTCCTTTGCCTACGTCGCATCCCGATTTCCCCTACTTGCTTCTGCTCGCCCCTCTGTAAGGGCTAGTGGCTGGGCTGTCTTAGATCTTTTCTGAAAACAATAATTTCTGTTAGGAATTGGACGTCTACTTAATATTATACAACTGTTTAAAATAACTTAAATAAAAGGCATTGTTCAGTAATTAACTGTCACGTGATTTTCCTCCTTTCTACGATCCTGCGACATAACCACTTGGATGGACAGTAGATAGCATGTCTAAATAATTTTATGCTCGACCATGCCGAAATGTAGTAATTATACACCTGGTAGCAGTCCTTTAATGCATGTCATTAAGGTACCCCTAATCATTAAAGTACAGGTGTTTTCAGCCAATGACAACTCAGCTTAAAGGTGTTCAGCCATTAACAAGTCAGCTTTGTACCGTTATAAAACCGCAAGTATCGATTATTCTCGGATATGCAATCGAAAGAGAATTAGCGAAAAGTCACGGAGGCTGGAAATCCAATACTGTCGCAAAAGGTTATGTTCTGTTACTATAATAATCAGCGTTAATTGTAAATAATATTCAAATAAATTCAATTTGTCATCTCGTTTTTCAATGTCAAATTCAATAATCAAGGTTATGCCAAGTTTAACGAGATTACACAAAGTCAATGACATTATTGTTCCTCGGAAAAAAATCAATACTTTCGCGTCTGCGCACATCTCACAATTCACGACCTAGAACAAGGTCACTTCCGATCTTGTCAGATACAAATAAAATGTATACATCTGAATAATTTCAAGTTAGAAATATGGTCGAGCATAAAATGTCGTATGAAACTTGCCTATAATGGTAATTAAGAAGCTCGTATGAAAATTATGGAACTCGCTTGCGCTCGTTTCATAAACATCCATAATCGCTTCTTAATTACTATCATTATAGGCTCGTTGCATAATGTACTATTATCTGTGCGGGTCGGGCAGAAGTGAAGATTGAATTTACAGTACGTAAGGTACTCTTTTGTAGAGTAGTTACAGAATTATTTCAGCATGAGTTACTAGTACGAAGGACGAAACTGGTAATTTGGATTAGGTACAATAGTCTATAGTGCGATAATATGCACAAAAGAACTGAAGCCTGTATCGAAATGAACGGCCACCATTTTCAAAAATGTGTTTAAATATCCATTTTATGATTATTTTTCAATTTAACTTCAATCTCTATATTGTACGCGAATGTGCTGTAGACAGTATAATATACACTGCATAATGAATACGTTCGCATGGATAGCTCAGTTCGTGAGTAAAAACACTTATTGTTAAAACAGTACTGTATTTTGATTAAACAAAAACCTAATGAAAATGATCAAACTCAGAATTGCGATATTGCCTAGTTTACGTAAATGGATGAACTACTTTTCTTGATTTGTTTGTATTTTACGCCAGTATCATCTAACTCCAGTCGTGGAATGGGGTAGCAAACGGTGTTTCCGGTTCTCGATCCGTTAATTCAAAGGTATAGCCAGGTTAATATTAAAAATGTTAGTAAAAATAAAATGATGTCCCTGTATTACAACACTAGAAACTATATTCAGACGTACAATTACCGGTTCGTAAGTAATAACACACGGTCTTCTTTACGACTGTTTCTGAACGCAGTTGCAAACTTGAATGTCGGCCGTACAACTTCATATATGGGAAATGATGCAAATAATTACCGAAGCCATTAATGCACGTAGGAAACCTATCATCAATCATATCCAGTAACATCCCCCTTTCTACTCTATTTAAACAATGAGGGTTATGTTTCATCAATAACATTCACAGACGCTCCTCCTCAAAGAAGAGTAATAGCAGCGTTCCAGAAACGTGAGCGACCCTCCTCGGCTCGTATGGATCGATGTCTCCTTTTTGTTTACATTATCTACAGTCTACTCGTCTTCCATTTACAAGATAATTATTAAGAAGAGTCTGCAAGGCAACTTAATTACATTATCCACGAAAGAAGTAATATCCCTATTAAATTCAATTTATTTGTACTGTATCTTGTAGCATTCTCGCTGTGGATGAAGTACTAGCGCTTTCGGTAAAAAAAATTCAACGGATCCGGTTTAATTCACGAAAGGGGACGAACCAGAGACAATCCTTCCATTTTCTTGTCAATTTTCTTAAGGGAGTGATGGGTGGAATTTCTATTTTCTACAGTTTTTAAGGTAGATTTCATTCCTTTGCTGCATGTATTCCAGCATAAATTTTATTACAAGCATTTCAATCTTTTTGAGTTTTCGAATTTAAAAAAAATAGCATTTTTTTCAAAATATAGTCTATCTCCTATTACAAAATTGAAGTTTTATTTATGACTCATTTTAACGGTATCTCTGATGTGGTTAGAAAGGAACTAAGTATGCAGAATTTCAAATTTATATCTATAAATGGAGAGAACATTTTTAGAAAAATATGAAACTTCAAAACTTAAATTCTTAGGGCCATATTCATAGACATTCTTAGGGCGGGCTTCTGGTGGATGATCAGCGAACTAACGTTTTTCTTATCCATAAACTAGTGTTAGCGATAAGATATGATATGAATCCTGTACAAGTAATCGGTCGATAGCCGGGTCTAGTTTAGCACGATCGTAGCGTGGGCTAGCGAAATGTCTATGCATAGCACCCTTAGTGTCCGCTATAAAATTAGCCAATGTTTAATTTTTTAATTTCGAAAGTATTTAGTTTATGAAAAAAATACTAAAATGTTTCTTTAACTAAGGTATATAGAAGAACATGCAGTAAGAATTTCATGTTCCTAGCATTAAAAGTGTAAGAGGCTTTATACTTTTAACATGACAAAATGTGCAGAAAAAAAGTAAGAGAAAACAGCTTGTGAAGTTTTCAAATTCAAGGGTGCAGCCATTTAAATATGAGGTCACTTTTATGTTTTCAAGTGCCTCAGAATAAGTACTGAAACTTACTCAACGTAGTTTTTTTTAGTTGGTTATTTAATGACGCTGTGTCAACTATTAGGTTATTTAGCGTCGATGAGATTGGTGATAGCGAGATGATATTTGGCGAGATGAGGCCGAGGATTCGCCGTAGATTACCTGGCATTCACCTTACGTTTTGGGAAAATCTCGGAAAAAATCCAACCAGGCAATCAGCCCAAGCGGGGACCGAACCCGCGCCTGAACGCAACTTCAGACCGGCAGGCAAGCGCCTTAACCGACTGACGTAGTATAAATAAGAAATTGATGATTCTTTTTCACAAAACAACAAAAAAAAAAAAACAAACAAACAAACAACACTGCGATTTTTTTTTTTTTTTTTTTTGCTGAAAGTGACCAAAATTTCATTCGTCTCTCTCCTTAAGATAACCAGGAAGTGTAAAATGGTCAAAAATTACATTTGTTGTCTTTAGGCCTAAACAAATCTATATTTCTCTAGGATTAATGTGATGTATGATTTATTGCAAAAAAAATAATATTTGAAGCCTCTAAGAGAGTTTTAAATTATTGGTATGAAAGTAACCGGATTCACTAAGAAATATTGGGACGCGTAACTAATAACCCCGGTGTTCCACGCCTAAAATACGAGTTCAGACAATTTGCAATGGACAAGGACGGCGTTGGTTCAGATCCTATCGTTCTTATGACATCATTTCCCAATTTCTTTGCAGTTCAGAATAATTCTTAACGCTAATGTAGAAAGACCGTCTTCAAGGGTTATAGGCCTACCTGTTTTTTTTTTTAAGATGGAACATGACAGTTAAGCGGCCGAACTTGGAACTACAGTGCTATGTTGCCAATATGGACTACCACGCTGCCAGCTGATGGAAACTAGAAATTGACGTTAAGATGGCTGACGTTAAACATTCATTGACAATTGACGCGAAAGTAAGAAAACAATACAAAAATCGACAGAGAATCAAAGACGAAACGTACCAATGCTAACATTGTGTGCGCAACAAATGTTGTCAAGAGAGCTATTAAGCACTCGCCACGTGGGAATGGTAAGTTTGGCAACTCAATCGCTGTTCCCATAGCAAAAGGCCTACCACGCTATGTGACATTCAGTTGTTTTTTCCGATCGCAACGCTCCTGTCATGTCCCATCTTTAAAAAAAACAGGTATAGCTTCTAACCAGTCACATGGAGTGGGTTTGAAACTCCCCATTGAACGGTAAGCGCGCCTGGAGCGAATTACGGTCGAGATGGGAGTTATCCTTGAAATATTGAAGGCTCTGGATTAGGTCGGGGTTCGTCTGTTTAGCCACAGCGAGCATTTTGCAATATTATGCAACTTCTTTTTTCTTCATTACAATATACTTACTTAATTACAAATGGTTTTAAGGAAGCTGCAGGTTCATTGCCGCCCTCACATGAGCCCGCCATGGTAACTATCATCATATCCTACCTCCCATAAATCCATTTTAATATTATCCTCTCAACTACGTCTCGGCTTTCCCAAAAGTCTTTTCCCTCCGGTCTCCCAACTAACACTCTATATGTATTTCTGGATTCGCCCATACGTGCTACGTGCTGCCCTGCCCATCTCAAACGTCTGGATTTAATGTTCCTAATTATGTCACGTGAAGTATACAATGCGTGAAGTTCTGCGTTGTGTAGCTTTCTCCATTCTCCTGTAACTTCATCCCTCTTAGACCCAAATATTTTCCTAAGAACCTTATTCTCAAACATCCTTAATCTCTGTCCCTCTCTCAAAGTGAGAGTCCAAGTTTCACAAACATACAGAACAACCGGTAATATAACTGTTTTATAAATTCTAACTTTAAGATTTGTTGACAAAAGACTAGATGACAAAAGCTTCTCAACCGAATAATAACACGCATTTCCCTTATCTATTCTGTGTTTAATTTCCTCCCGAGTGTTGCTCCAAGAAAGTTTAATTTTTCAACCTCTTCGAAGGATAAATTTCCAATTTTTATGTTTCCATTTTGTACAATATTCTGGTCACGAGACATAATCATATACTTTGTCTTTTCGGGATTTACTTCCAAACCTATCTCTTCACTTGCTTCAAGTAAAATTCCCGTGTTTTCTCTAATCGTTTGTGAATTTTCTCCTAATATATTCACGTTATCCGCATAGACAAGAAGCTGATGTAACCCGTTCAATTCCAAACACTTTCTGTTATCCTATACAATAAATATAATATAAAACAATATCATGAAACTAAGAATTATTGGGACACGTAATTAATAGCCTCTGTGTTGCACGCTTAAAATACGAGTTCTGACAGAATGTCCAATGAACAAGGATGGCATTGGTGTAGATGCTGTTTTTCCTATGACATTGTTTCATAATTTCTTTGTAATCCAGAATAATTCTTAACGCTAATGTAGAAAGACCGTCACCTCACTAAGCGAACTACATCAGATACTACAGTAAAGAATGATCCATGAAGCAGTAAACATACGAATCCCATTGTTTATCTTGCAGCCATGATAGCCATTTTGTACTCCTATGACTAAAACGCACTACATTCGCATACAACATCATAGGCCTACTTGCTAGTGTATCCGAAATCTGCGTGTTCAAACTCGCTCAAGAACGACATTTTCGAAGGGACTGTATAAAATGTGAGCATTTTTTCTACGGAAAGGGAGTGAAACCAGAGTTAACGCGTCGTAGATTTACGGCTTGTGAAACAACTCTGACCCACGCAGAATTATCTGCCAGCTGTTCTCAACTCGGCAAGTTTATTACTTTGCAGCAGCTGTCTCCGCGGACCAACGTCTCTATTGAGACTGCTGTTCTGCACAACTTCCTTCTAGACCGCAAACATATCTAACAACAACACAGAATCGAGAGAAGAATAATGGAATGGGCAGTATTTAAGGAAACTATGCAAGAGGTTACTATTATAAATAATTTACACTTTTATTCACAAGAACACTCCAAAGGATTTTCAAATAGTTTTGCAATGAAAACATGCAACAGGAAGGTGCCAGCCTAAGGAATAAACTATTTCAACTAATCACTCTGACATGCCTGTCTTACATAATACAGGACATTATAGGCTAGTAGGCTACACTAAGAACATCTGTGCCCTATGCAAAAATCCAACCTACCATCACAAACGTATATTTCACATAGAGGGCTATCTTCGTACTTTTCCTGTGCAAATAGAGTTCAAAAGTGTGCCTGTGTAGTGTAAGGTCTGAAGTTATAATAACTATGGACTTACTAGCAAGATATCGGTTCGGTAGGAATACAAAGTTTCCCAACAAACGAAGACCTGAATGAGGAACTTGGTATCAAAGTTGGACAACTCCACTTTTGCTTTGTTAACAGGAGAGGCGAAAAACTAGATCCTTGGAAACCAATGCCACCGTTATAGTTACATTTTTTTTATATTTTCATGGGTCATAGAAATATTTTTTCAGTCTCAAAATGTGATTAAAATTAATACTCAAGACTAAATTTAAGTCTAAAAAGTAGAGTTGTCCATACCTGAAAATAAGTCATGAATTTGTCTGTTTTTGAAACCAAATGAAGCCATATTTAAGGTGAAATTGTCTACTTTTGAACCTAAGTCTCTTCTAATTCGGGTTTCAAAGCAAATTTACGTAAAATAGTACTTGATATTGATTGCACAAATTTGTATAGCTTAATGAAAGTATTCTTGTAAATTAAATTATTCTGCTTACTTTTTATTGTATATATTTGTATAATTTTAGCCGATGAATTGTATATGCTTTAAATTGAATAGTAATCTGTATAGCTCTATTGATAAATTGTTTGTGTTTGTAATTTGAAGTAGTTTGCATTATATGTATTATCAATTTCTGTCGTGTCAGTGACGTGTTCTGTGTAAGTGAAACGTGTTCCTGTCAGTGAAGCTTTATAGTTTATAGTGGCAGTGAAAAGAATTTGAACAGTGGAATGTTTTTGAAGTGTTAGTGAAATCAGGATAGAATCAGTGAAATGTGTCGTAGTTCCAGTGCAGTGAGTGAGTTGACAGCGAAATGAGTGTAGTGCTGAAAGGTACTTGTGCAGATATTAACATATACTCGCGGGTTTTAGTTCGATCTTAGTTTTAAGATACAAATTAGAATATTTCAAATGTCATTTTAAGTGATCGTTTCATTTAATTTAGTATATTCCCTGTTGTTGTTGTTGTTGTTGTTGTTGTTGTTATTATTATTATTATTATTACTATTATTATTACTACTATTATTATTATTATTATTATTATTATTATTATTATTAGTATTAATTATTAGTATTATTATTAATTGTATTTTTATTTAATAAGTTTATTATTGTCATTATTGAGTGTAATTAGTTACCACTGCCACCGGGTATATACCCATTGCAGTGTGAATAAATATATACATACATACATATCATAACTGGTTGAATTGTTTATGCCTTAAATTTAATTAACTTGCTTGTTTTGTATTATACATATAGCTCAACTTATGAATGATCGTTTGCGTTTGTAAATTTAATAATCTGATTGGCTATGTATTGTATACTTTTAGTAGAGCCATCGATGTAGCTCAGTCGGCAGACTCGCTGGGCTGCTGATCCGGAGCTGCGTTCGGGCTTGGTTTGGATCCCCCTTTGGTCTTTGGTTTCTTCCGAGGTTTTCTACAGCCGTGGGACTAAAGCCGGATGGTCTATGGCGAGTCCTCGGCATCAACCCCTTTGATTTGATTACCTGGTTGGGGTTTTCCGAGGTTTTCCCCAACCAAAAGGCAAATGCCGGGTAATATTTTGGCGAATCCTCGGACCTCACCTCATCTCATTACATCTCGCCAAAATATTGTAAAAAATTGCACAAAATTGTAAAAAATTACTAAACTGTAAAAATTTGTAAGAATTGTAATTGTAATATTGTAAAATTTTGACTTGTTCCACATCTTAAAGCTTCATTGCTCATGTAAGGTCTATGGAATAAAATAAATGAACGAATGAATGAGTATTCATCCACAAACCGATCATATAAACAATCAGCCATGTTGAATTCGCGATGAGTGATGGGAAAAGGTGGTATGAATGTGGGCTTCTCATTGGCTACTGAAAGAATTCTCCTAATTTGAAACCAGCTACAGTGGAGTTTTGTACATTTTGACTCTTGTTGTATCAGCGTGCCTGAGTAAAACCAGGAAAGGGGAAAGGATCGTAACTGTAGGTATTTTTGGTTGCCTTTCACAAATAATATAAGTACCATAATAATTATAACAATTTAATTGTAACAAACTGAGAGAGCTAAATTAAAGTAACACTACAAAAACAAAGAATTATAGATCTAATAACAATATAAAATAGTGAGATAATGAAAGAGAGAAAATTAATGTCTGCCATCAAAATGAGTGTAAGAAAAGCGATGTATAACAGAGTAAACTGAACACTCATAGAAAATACAGTCTGAATAGACTCGGCTCAAATAAGACATATAAAGTTGTAGTCTCCAACCTTTAGCTGAATCAAAGTTCAAATCCATGGAAGCACACGGTAACCAAGTAAGCCATTATATACGTTAATGGCGTAACGGCCCCAGAGAACTTCCCTGTAGGCTTATGGACATCGGTTATCCCTCGTAGTATAGAATATGAAAATCAGGAATGCTGAGAATGAAACAGATCATCCATTAGTCTGTAAAGCGATGATATCCAAACGATGTTCCACCGGTGAAATATACCACACAGACGATAGTCCCAGCTATCCAAATCAGCGGGGTCACCTTGACCACCGGAAGCACGTAATACGAGGAGTTGACTATCTCAGCAGAGACGGGAGACCAGCGAATAGGGATTATAAAGAATGGACACTTCGCGTCGGTACCTTTGATGTAGCCGGACCGATTTCAATGACCTTCAAGCCAGCTAGAGCGTCAGATTCTGCTTTCTCCCTAGAGTTGGCGCTGACAACACACCAGCTAGCAGTCGACACAGCGGAAATATAACACATATAATTAATACATCTAGGTACATTATGTACTCAAATAAAATAAATTGGATCCATAAAATAATAAGTCCTTCATTAACTGTAATGTCTACACTCTAGAGTTCCTTTATAATGAAAGTTCAGACGTTGACCCCAACAAAAATTAAAATATGTAATGATTTGATAGCGCTGAAAATGGAAAAACAAAACTCGTACGAGAAGTAAAACCATATACCTATATTATATTATATACAAATATTAAACGAATTCAATACTTAATTTTATAATGTATTATATTATTTTATAACATAATTTATGATATCTGAAATATAAAATATTATTATTACAACTAGTTTGTCACTGAGAAATAAGGAAAAGCTGAATTTATTTGAAGCAAAGCGTTACTGGATTATGCAATAAGGTAGGCGATGTTTGGATCCTGTGCCTTAATTCTATTCTCAATTATTATCTTAGCGTATGCTCGATTACATTACCTCTAGCGCTTGAAAGTGGAACTAGCCGCTGGCGCACAGAGAAACAAAACACAGGAAAATTCGCTCAGTGTCCATTCTTTATAATCCCTATTCGCTGGGGAGACTGCCCCGTTTCTCTCTTGAAGTCGTAACTGCGTCGAATTCTCTCACCAACTGAACATTCGCTCGGTCTCCAAGCCGAGGCCGGCGATACGTGTCGTTCCTCCAATCAGCGGAGGAGAAGATCAGGGTACGTTCAGGAAAAATAAAGTAAACAGTACAGCCACCATAAACCATAAAATTGCCCACAGCATAAACTACATCACACTCTAAATCGCACGGTTAAGTACTATTTTCGCTCTTTCTGTCCGTTTTCGAACCCAAACATTTCCAGAATCGCATTCAGCACACAAAATTCTATGAGAAACAATCAATATCTCGAAATGGCAAAAAAATGGAGTTGGCTAACTTTAATACTATGCTCCTCAAATACGTGTATATAATATATCAAATATAAATATCGACTCTTACATACTTACATAAGTGTTCTGCCCCAGGGCAGGTCTTTCACTGCAAACCTAGCATTCTCCAATTCTTTCCATTTTCTGTCTTTCTCTTAGTCTTCGCATATGATCCAAATATCCTAATATCGTCTATCATCTGATATCTTCTTATGCCCCGTACTCTTCTCCCGTTCTCCATTCCTTCCAGTGCATCCTTAAGTAGACAGTTTCTTCTCAGCCAGAGACCCAATCGATTCCTTTTTCTCTTCCTGATCAGTCTCTTCTTTCTTCACCCATTCCTTCCAACACAGCTTCATTTCTTATTCTATCTCTCCATTTCACACGCTCTATTCTTTCTCATATCCACATTTCAAATGGTTCTAGTCGCTTCTCTTCACTTCATTGTAATGTCCATGTTTCTGCCCCATACAATGTGGCACTCCACACAAAGCACTTCACTAGTCTCTTCCTTAGTCCTTTTTCCAGCGCTGCACAGAAGATGCTCCTTTTTCTATTACAAGCTACCTTTCCCATTGCTATCCTCCTTTTGACTTAGTGGCAGTAGCTCATGTTACTCTTTATAATTCACCTCAAGTATTTGAAGTTGTCCACTTGCTCTACTGCCTCATTTAGTATTCGGAAGTTTATCTTTTTTATTTTTCTTCCGATAATCATGATCTTCGTCTTGTTTGCATTTATCTTCATCCCATACTGCTCACAGCTGTCATTTAGCTCCAGTAGCATATCTCTTAGTATCGTCTTCTCTTCTACTAACAACGCCATATCATCAGCAAATCTTATTGGACTCTAAATATGAACGAAAATGAAGAATTGACTACTTCAACGTATTATCCACTTATTAACTTCTTTTTATTCATATATTAATTCGTTTATCTGATATCGTGAGATTATGATCACGTTAAATCAAACAAGACGATCACTGTTATCAATAAAATCATAATCATCTCCATCAGCGTCATGTGAGAGCTGTTTCCGTTTCAGGAATATATTAATTGGAATTATTCCAACAAACTTCTTTGACTGCCAAATTTCACGAGAACATTTAGTAATAAATATGGATATGCTACTAGAATCCTGCACTGGAACTTGATTAATGGGATTTTTTAACCTCTAGTCTGGTCATAGCGGCCTCTCATTGTATCCAATTTTAATAGGAAGATTGCCTTTTTATTTTCTGACGGTTGTGAACTTCTCCCTGCAGACGGATCTCGTAAATTTCCTTCGACGATTGATACTTGTTCCACACAATTAAATTAAACTGTGGTCATTTCGCATGTTAGGATCTGTGGGTATACCACTACTATTGTTACTATTCCTGTTTCTGTTGAGTGTTGTAGATGACTTGTGTTCATGTAATTGATTTCAGATTTCGATTAAGGTATATGTACACCTTTACATACAAAAAAATGTTGTTTTGTATAATTTTTCTCTGTAAAATTTTTATACAATTGAGAATGGTACCAGAAAGAGAATGAAGTGAACAGATCCCTTGAAATTATGTCTAAATTGTTTTTAAAAACTATTTTGTTTATAATTTTGACATGCAACTTGAAACATGATATCCCATGCAGTTTTTAAGATAGAGCTACAGTTTTTTCACTGTTTTATAGCTAAAACTATTCTTTAGTGCCTGACATAGAGCTATTTTTTATTTTTATTTACATTAATTAAATATTACCATATATGTAACTTACAATAATATTTTATGTTGCATAAATCATTTTAAAAAATCCATAGATAATTATTAATTACATTAATGTTATTTTACTCATTGTCATGCATTGGCGGACATTTCAAGCTTCAAAATGACACTAATATCTTCTTGATATCACCATATTTGACTGAGATATCATGTTTGAAAGAATTAAATATTCTAAAATTACTATTTACAGGAAATGAGCCACAAACTTTCAGAGCCTAGAAGACTCCATCATCATATGTCACCCCTTAAGCAGCTTCATGTCGATCCAGTTTCAGCTTCTTTCTGCCTCTCAAATACCTCCACCTTGTTTTAAATTAAGGTGTTGAATGTTTTTTTTTTTTGGTATTTTTGTCCCTATTTCCATTGATGCAACAAATCCTGCGATGGTGTTTGTCGCAGGGTTTATGCCCAGCCTCCTCAGAATTGTAATTTCTAGTTTTGGACTCTCATTAAAACGACGTACAACATCATTGACACACAAATTTACAGTTTTATGACTAACAGTAAAAGATTATAAATTATTTCATTATGTAAAAAAGTTTTTTTCAATCTAATGATCATGCCCAGATATCTATGCATCTATTTCGGGACTATAAATAAGTTTATTTTACAAGCAATTCTGGACGAGGGGATTGACTACTACGAAGATCACTCCAAAAGTAATGCACTCCAAAAGTAAGTGACCGTGGCTGATGACGCAGCATTTTGGAAAATGGGACTTATCTGCAAAACCATAAGGCATAAATCGAAAATTCTTATATTAAATTAAAGAGGAGAAAATTCTCTATTAAAATAGTTATATTTTGAAAATTCTAATTTTTCATAATTTTTTGCGTTTTGTGGGTGTACATATACCTTAATGTTTATGATATTGGTGACTGAGGTAGTAATGAATCATGGTATGCAAATTTCCAATCCGGCCTTGCCTTTGTGACTGAAGGAAGCCATGAAAAACCTCAGTCAGATTGACCGGTCGCGGGGTTTGAATACGAGACCTCCCGAATACAAGTCACAAACGCTATCGTCTGTGCCAACTCGCTCGGTATCATCATTATTATAATATCATTATTATTCGGTATTTAATACTTCCATTGTGCATTCCAATTAATTGCTTCTGTACAAAGTGCCTTCTGATCTTTGTTTACAGAGTAAAGTAAGCTAAATATTAAAACATAAACAGTTTTTTAGATCTTAACCCAGCATAATGGTTGTTCAAAAAACCACAGTTTGTTTCTTTCTCTACGGTTATAGCACAGATGTTCCACCATGCAACTACCATCTGTGTTTTCAAATAACACCTAGCTCGATTGTAGCAAGGAAAATTACCAGTTCCTGCAGTCAGTTGTTCTCTGTTATATGTTTTGAGCTGAAGAAGTTACTTTCAAAAATAGCTTATTTGGCATTCATACATAAGATTCTTTTGTAAAGTTTTATCATATAATTTACTAAAGCTATACAACGGCAATAAATACTGGAAAAATAATTCTGAAGGAATACAGAAGGTTGTTTTCGATCTCTGGAAACGAATTTGAATGACGTCATGTGCACCAGGAGTCACGACAGCTGAACTGTGGCGAGAGGTGACAGACCAGTAGTGAGTGATCTCATAGTCAGAGTGCATGGTGTCTCACAGCAGCAATGTCCAAGAATATCGAGCCTTTTTGGGAGGGGTACATTACGACCCTTTTCAATTCCAAGTACAGATACGTGAAATTCATAGGAGCAGACTCGGCTGCACAACGCACACAGCAACCGCTCTAATTCACATCATTACTTAAACTCGGTCACAGCTGACTACCACAACGTGACAAAAAAATCTTCCACAGGAAGAAATTGTACAACTTCCACAATGTTTTCAAGCTGATAGTCACGTCCTATGTTAATTTTAATCTAATGTACATTTTAAATTTTAACTACGTATATTTATTCTTGTATAATTTGTGTATTGTTTTTTGATTCCTAACTAATTATGAATTACGTTATTCAATTTTGTGTGTTGCTGTTGTAGATCTGAAGATGGCAAATATTGCCGAAAACGTTAATCTTTTAAATGTATTTAACAACTATATTGTACTTGATAAGCATATAGACGGCTATTACTAAAAAAATGTGTACTCAGTTGCCATATTAAAAATCACCTATATGATAAACACTCCATATACTTTTTGAAAGGCATGTTGGTCCGACAAGTTAACAAATTTAAAGAAATAAATATCAAAGGTCCTTCAATAACTGTCTATTCAAAATACAAAATATTACATTAGGTTACATGAACGTATCTTTGACTAGCGCTTTCGCTATTATAATAGCATCTTCAGGTCAGACTTGCGTGATATTAAGCTTTTCATGTAAAGACGTAGATGGACAAGTAACATCGAAATATTAAGGTACATGACGTGAGAATATAATAAAATTACAATGATAAGAAAAACAAGTAAAATTTGACTCATAACAGTCGAATATATATAACAGTTAAACCTTCATGAGGTCTCAAAATTAATATATAAAAGTATTTGGAGTTAAAGCCTGCAGAAACATGTATGCAGCTTATAAATCAAAATTTGTCTAAAAATTAAAGTCTGCAAAACATATGCAGCTTAAAATTGAGACACAGACAGTTAAAAGAATAACAAATTAAAATATTGTTTCGCATCAGTCATCACGACGTGGCAGCACATTGTAAAATCTGCAAAAATCAATAATAAGTTTTAGTGAAGGGACCTGTACGGAAACAGGAAGAGAACTGAAGTAACAAAAAACCACTTACGAGATCTTCGGTGTTGGAGTAGTAAAAAGAAGTAATGTTGCCTGGTCGGCAGCGCTAGTCAAAGATACATTCATGTAACCTAATGTAATATTTTGTATTTTGAATAGACAGTTATTGAAGGATCTTTGATATTTATTTCTTTAAACTCCATATACTTGTTAATTATATATTTATTATAGAAAATCTGTATTTTATCTTAAATTTTTATCTATATATTTTTTTTCATGTGCCCATTAATGTACAATCATTATTGTAAATTTTGTGTTATTCTGTGTGCAAGCCCTGGAAGGTCAGAGAGTAAAAATAAAAATATATACTGTATATTAAAAATAATGGAGATAATTATTACAGTTGTCTGAACACTATTTATTGATAAAATAAATAAAATAATAAAACTGGTTAGAAACCATACATGTTTCGGGGGCAATGCTCCCCCATCTTCAGTGGTTGTACCACGACTACGGTGTAGATGTTCTACCGCGTGGTATATTAAAGAGGACTGACAATACGACACGCGGTAGAACATCTACACCGTACTCGTGGTACAACCACTGAAGATGGGGGAGCATAGCCCCCGAAACATGTATGGTTTCTAACCAGTTTTATTATTTTATTTATTTTATCAATAAATAGTGTTCAGACAACTGTAATAATTATCTCCATTATTTTTAATCTTCACTTATGGACACTGTTGTATTTTGACCTTTTAAGTATTTAATATACTGTATATATTAATAAAAAATATTTGGAGCTAAGAAGTATGAAGTTACAGGAGAATGAAGAAAGTTACACAACGCAGAACTGCACGCATTGTATTCTTCACCTGACATAATTAGGAACATTAAATCCAGACGTTTGAGATGAGCAGGGCATGTAGCACGTATGGGCGAATCCAGAATTGCATATAGAGTGTTAGTTGAGAGACCGGAGGGAAAAAGACCTTTGGGGAGGCGGAGACGTAAATGAGAGGATACCGTAATATTAAAATGGATTTGAAGGAGGTGGGATTTCATGATAGGGACTGGATTAATCTTGCACAGGATAGGGACAGATGGCGAGCTTATGTGAGGACGGCAATGCACCTCCGGGTTCCTTAAAAGCCATAAGTACAAACGTCACAAGTGATACCAAAAAGCACCAGTTACGAGGCAACTAGGCCAGGAGATAATATAGTATAGTGAGCAGTTCCTTTCCCCCTCCATTGCATAGTTCGCCGATTAGCTGCAAAGCGACTAGAAGCATTTTAAATGTGGATATGGAAAAGAATGGAGCGTGTGAAATGGACAGACAGAATAAGAAATGAAGCTGTGTTGGGAAGAGTTTATGAAGAAAGAATGATTATGAAACTGGTCAAAAGAGGAAAAAAATTGATACAGTCAAAGGCTGAGAAGAAACAGACTATTGAAGGCATATACTGAAATAAAGAGGAAGGCAAAAAAAAGAAAGATTGGAGAATTCCGGGTTTGCAGTGAAATACCTGCCCTTGGAAAGAAAACTATGAATGAATCATGTTATTATGATACTGAACATTTTCTCCTCAAAATACCTTAAAATTAGCATAATAATAATAATAATAATAATAATAATAATAATAATAATTCTTTATTTATACTGGCAGAGTTAAGGCCATAGGGTTTTCTCTTACACTCTACCAGGTCACAAAGTATACAAGTAGTTAAAATTTAACAAAAAGTTGAACAGAATACTAACATATTACAAAAAATAATGATGATGATAATAATAATAATAATAAAGATAATAATAATAATAATAATAATAATAATATCATAATAAAATTGACACTAAACAACATGAAAGTAATACCATAATAGAAAAAGAAAGTAAAATACATTGGAATGTAGTGAAAGCAACTCATTTAGTACAAATGGTTAATATGGAAAAACGTAAGGAAGAATATATCAAAATGGAATGTAATAAAATAATAATAAAAAAGAAAATAAATACAAAAATTAAATAAAATTCACGATAAAAACGCTATGATAATAAATTCACCTGCTGATAAAGAGAACAAAAAGGGGAAAGGAAGGAAAGAAATATATAGCCTATATTTTTACAAAACTATCGCAGAGAAAAGGGCTTATAACTGAAAGGAATCTGAATTGAAAAAGTGCAATTTTAATTTATTTTTGAAACTAGACAATGTCCGACAGTCTCTGACATGTTGTGGTAGAGAGTTCCAGAGATGAGCTGCAGAGACAGTGAAAGATGAAGAGTAGAAGGATGTACTGTGTTTAGGAATGGAGAGTGTGATATGGTGTTGTGAGCGAGTATCTATTTCGTGATATGAGGACAAATGTTGAAAACGAGAAGCTAAGTAGCTAGGGTTAGAGGTTTGAAGAATATTGAAGAGTGAAGTGAGAGAGCGAATAGTTCTTCGCTCTTTGAGACGGATCCAGGACAGCATATTTAGTGAAGATGTGATACGGTCAGATCTACGGACGTTGCAAATAAATCGTACGCATGCATTATGAATACGCTGTAGTCTGTCAGTCTCATGTTAAGGTCAGTGTAGAGAGTGTCACAGTAATCAAAATGAGGCATCAAGAGCGACTGCACTAAATTCTTCTTGAGAAGCAACGGAAGGAAATTTCGAATTCTTTTTAGTGTGTGAATTTTCATAAACATTATTTTACATATGTGTGTGATTTGAGTATTCCAACTTAAGTTTTTGTCCATATAAATTCCTAGATTTTTTACTCTATCACTGTAAGCGATAATAGTTTCACTCATTTTAACAGGAGATAAGTCACCTGTGTTTAATTTACTTAAAAGTCGTCGATGTCCGATTATAATTGCCTGTGATTTCTCTGAGTTCAATTTCAGTCCAAACTTTTTCGTCCATCAAATAATTGATTTTAGGTCATTGTTTACTTCATTTATTGCGCAATTTAGTGCCGATATAGGTAAGTCATCAGCATAAACGTATAACAGACGTGCGTTATCTGAATACAGCTATTGAACACCGCAGTGTGAGTCATCAAGATTTTATTTTGCGTCAGAATCCATTAAGCAGAAGTTACGTGAAAGCTAAACATTACAAAACCAGAATTTAAACACTTTAGACTTTTGAAGGGCGCCAGTCTGTGAACATTAGCATCATTAAAAGGAACTACAAATCATCTTTATGGTCTTCGTTCGGCTGTTCATTACAGTAGCTACAATATTAAAGCTCTAGAATCGTAAGATATAAAACTTAACGAATTTCCTTTCCTTAATCTTTCGCGCTAATATAACAAAACTTGACCTAAGTTTCGCCCCTTCAATCCCGTTGTCAGATTTATAAATGTCTAAGGTTTTATTACCTTCCACCTTGGATGACGTTTATGTTTTTATATGCAGGGCATAGAACCAAAAGTTGAAGAAGAAGAAAAGACCGCAAGGCCATCAAACTTCTGGAATGGGGTTTCTTTGCCATAACAAGCGTTTACGATTCCGTCTTGCATACGCCCGGAACTTGTCGTTACTTCTCCAGCTCTGACTTAACACCCACGAGCGTGATAAGAGGATTGCCAATGCATGTAGAAACCGCAGTGGTCGCAGTTATTTTATCTTAACAGGGCTAGTAAAGCAAGTCTCGGACCATTACGACTTTTGCACCCTCCCAAGAATATTCACTCCATCTCTATCTCACTAATCACAAAGGCGAGCGGATAATGCAAGAACGTTTTCTCGTTGAAGTTAGCAAAGATGTAATGAATGTGTACTTCTTAACTGTGAAATTGAAACAAAGACACGAGGTCCAGTTTTTAACATCCAAAAATTTAATGTCTATTGATTGCATAAAACAGCCGTGGCGAGAACGTGACTCGCGAGACATTGTCAGCGTATTCCGAATCTCACAGGACCGGTAGACAACAATGACGTCACGATGCAGCGAAATAGGAACAAAACTGCTGGAAGGATCGATGGCTGTCATGGCGACTGTATAAGTTGTTGTCTGTGCTACGCTAGCAAAATTTTGCGAAATTTCCGTACTGCCATCTCGTTCAAAGAAAACAGAGTATAAACAATTTATTTCTTGAGCCGGTAGTAATAACTGGTCCGTTGACATGTTCGCTCATAAGCCATTAATATATTGCTTTTACGTTGTGCTCATTACAAACAATACAGCAGAACACACCGCCATGACACAACAGTGCACGATGTCATTCGTCTGATAATTCCCGCCCTATACAAGAACCAATCAGATTCACTGATGGCGGCTGATGGAGACTGCCATCACCTCTGCAAACTGATGGCACCGTTGCGACACCGGTGGAGCATCAGTGTCGCCATCAGTGAAATTCGGAACACTGTGATGCCATCAGATTGCTCAGCGCTGAGATTCCTAATACGCTCTGTGGCTCGCAGTGACAGCTGTGCATTTCGCTTGCTTCTAACCTCCGCCAACCCCCACCCTCTCACTCACTGGAGTCAAAATCCGTTCCATTTGTATTTGTCTCTGACCTGCGAGTGGCATATGTCTCTCTCGAAAGTTCCAAGTAGGATGAGAGACGCATTTTTTTGCTGTCAATATGATGAGAATATTAAATGTATGACTTGTTCACAAGTATTACGAGGAAAACGGTTGTATAACAAAAAACGGCATTATACTACATGTTACTGATGAAACATTAAGAGGTTAAGTGTTATTGTTGTTGTTATCATCATCATCATCATCATCATCATCATCATCATCTCTGTACGTCGACCCTTTTTCAGCAGATGTACGAATAATGCGGTTAGCTCTTCAATTTGAACTCACTGATTTACTATGTGATGTCAAATGAAAGCTAGATGTAAGGACTTGACAAATGTTGAACTTTCAAATCTTTGCCAAAAAATAAATATCCGAAGCTTCGTTCTTTCGCTTGCTCTGTTGAAGCCATGTTCGCTACAACTTACGTTTGTGAAAAATTATTTTCAACAATTAAAATAGTAGAAACCAAATTTAGATCACGAATGACAGACAAATACCTTCGTGATCAACTACGACTGGCAGTATGTGACATAATTCCTGATTTTGAAACTTTGTCGCAGAGACATTCTGAAGACAGTTAATTTTAGGTTGTGATATTGTTCATTTATTGTTCATTTCTTTCTTCGTTACACGTACTACACATTAGTTTGTAGCCTTGTACTGTATAAAATTATATCTAAGTGCTGGACGTAAGGAAAATGAAAATCCGTTAATAAGTCAGACAGTTTCTTCACTTCCCCTTCGGGTGTCCGCTTCCCTCCATACGTGTTATGCACGTTGCAGGTTACACAGTGGCTCGGCGCACGATTACATTTTCGCCACCGCTGGCATAAAACAATAATCACTAATAATTATGAAATCATCTGAAAATAAATAATTAGTATTATAAACACTAAAATGTTAAGTCCGCGATCTCAAAATCCAATAAACTTTCAATGTAAATGTGCAAAAATGCGATAATCACATTGGACTTCAGAAACGAAGATGGTAATAGAGAAAATGAAATCAGAGATGTATATAATATAATCAGTTATGGAGAATCGGAATTTAAATGAAATGCTAATGGAATGGGTAATATTCAAAAAGGTATTGAGCAATAGATGTTCAGGAATGGATTTCAAAGAGTTGGTACAATTCATGTCAGTTAAGTGAACAATTTCTTCTAATTGATTATTATAATTCCATTGTATACTCAAAATTGTGAGAAAGGATTTATTTGCATGAATCTTGTAAAAACTGTAAAACCGTCTTTCAGTAAAAAGAGTTAGCACTCTGCTAACAATAAATCTTAAAGGGCCTACTCGTAAAGAATTTCAGTGTTTAGAATGCCCATAAAAATAACGTATTTTAATATGAAGTAAATTCAGCAGTAATTGATCAGCTGCTTATCTATGCAGATGACGTGAATATGTTACGAGAAAATCAACAAACGATTAGGGAAAACACGGGAATTTTACTGGAAGCAAGTAAAGAGATAGGTTAGGAAGTAAATCTCGAAAACACAAAGTATATGATTATGTCTCGTAACGAGAATATTGTACGAAATGGAAATATAAAAATTGGAAATTTATCTTTTGAAAAGATGGAGAAGTTCAAATATCTTGGAGCAACAGTAACACAAATAAATGATACTCGGGAGGAAATTAAACACAGAATAAATATGGGAAATGCCTGTTATTATTCGGTTGAGAAGCTTTTATCATCCAGTCTGCTGTCAAAAAATCTGAAAGTTAGAATTCATAAAACAGTTATATTACCGGTTGTTCTTTATGGTTGTGAAACTTGGACTCTCACTTTGAGAGAGGAACAAAGGTTAAGGGTATTTGAGAATAAGGTGCTTAGGAAAATATTTGGGGCTAAGAGGGATGAAGTTACAGGAGAATGGAGAAAGTTACACAACACAGAACTGCACGCATTGTATTCTTCACCTGACAAAATTAGGAACATAAATCCAGACGTTTGAGATGGGCAGGGCATGTAGCACGTATGGACGAATCCAGAAATGCATATAGAGTGTTCATTGGGAGGCCGGAGGGAAAAAGACCTTTAGGGAGGCCGAGACGTAGAGGGGAAGATAATATTAAAATGGATTTGAGGGAGGTGGGATATGATGATAGAGAATGGATTAATCTTGCTCAGGATAGGGACCAATGACGGGCTTATATGAGGACGGCAATAAACCTCCGGGTTTCTTAAAAGTAAGTAAGTAAGTAAGTAATTCATTCTAAACATACGAGTAGGTCTACCTACGTCTAATGATGTACTTACATAAGTATATCTAGAGTGTGGTAAGATTGATCGAAAGTAATAAAACTCCAAGAAACAAATTACATAGCTTTTTGTTTCTGCATACTTTATTAATGTTATCTTTCTGCAAAATTATTTATAATATTGCACAAGCATTTCGTAATTTGCACAAATATAATTTTTAATTTGTGCATTTTTGCGACAATTACATATTTTCTAGCTTAAGCCCTGCAGGAAACGCAATCAGAAGGCGCGAAGACAACCCAGTTCTGATGATAGCCCACCGGCTGAAACTAGCTAACAAGGTAACCTAGTTAATTAACACGTGAAAGTATATATATATATATATATATATATATATACACACAGGTGTTTCAAAAATACGGGGCATAATTTCAGGTATGTATTTCCCACATGTAGACAATCAAAATAGTTCATTACAACATGTGTCCGGAAATGCTTTATTTCCGAGTTATGGTCTTCACAACATTGAAATTCACCGGAACGTTTTTCTTTCCGCAGGTCGTTGCCGTCAAAGGAGACATTAAGAGGGCACTCTGACAGTTCATTCGGAGGCGAAGGTTACATTCAGTGTTGTGTAGGCGTTAGACTGTGCGACATGTATTAAGATCAAGAGCTGGCAGAGATACACTTCATGTACGGTAAGGCGGACGGCAATGCTGCGCTGGCTCGTCATTTGTACCAGGAGAGGTACCCACAGCGACAATGTCCAGGTCGGAAGATATTTGTACGTCTCCGTTACCGTCTGTGCGAATATGGAAAATTTAACTCTCCTAGTTTGGGAAGGGGACGACCAAGATCTACAACTCCAGAAGTACAGGAGGAGATGGAGATTCTGGAGACTGAGAACATGACTCCTTCTATCAGCACACGAAGGGTAGCGTTGCAAGTCAATGTTCCTCATACGACTGTCTGGAGACTGTTGAAAGTGTATCAATTGTATCCTTATCATTTGCAACGTGTACAGTACAGGCCCTGTCACCAGCAGATTACCCTGCACGAGTTAGGTTCTGTCAGTGGTTCTTGCAGCAGTGTGGTGTAAATCCGAACTTTCCCGCCTTAGTATTATTTACAGATGAAGCACAGTTCACACGAGCTGGCATAACACATTTCCACAATCAGCATGTATGGGCGTATGAAAACCCACGTGCAACTGTTCCATCTCAACACCAGGTGCGGTTCTCCCTCAACATGTGGGCCGGTATCATTGGTGATCGATTAGTTGGACCCCATGTACATGTAAGAAGACTTACGGGGCAGACATACACAAACTTTCTGGAAAACACCATACCTCATGTTTTAGAAGACACTCCACTGATCAATCGTCAACACATTCACTTCTTGCATGATGGCGCTCCTGCACACTTCAGTCGTACGGCTTGCCGATACTTGGATCGAAGGTTTCCTGATCGATGGATAGGTAGAGGTGGCCCAATTGCTTGGCCTCCACGCTCACGTGATGTGAACCCTCCCGATTTCTACTTGTGGGGCCATTTAAAATCATTGGTTTATTCGTCTCCGGTGCCTGATTTGGAATCCCTTCGGAATCGAATTGTGGCATGTTCTGAGGACATACGCAATACTCCTGGAGTTTGGGATCGTGTTCGCAGGTCAATGAGACATCGATGTAAGGTCTGTATTCAAGCAGGAGGTGGACATTTTGAACATCTTCTGTAATGAGAACGACCTGCGGAAAGAAAAAACGTTCCGGTGAATTTCAATGTTGTGAAGGCCATAACTCGGAAATGAAGTATTTCCGGACACATGTTGTAATGAACTATTTTCATTGTCTACATGTGGGAAATACATACCTGAAATTATGCCCCGTATTTTTTAAACACTCTATATATATATATATATATATATATATATATATATATATAGGCTACTTTATATTCCGAAGTGTAATATTTGTATAACTTGAAAGAGTAACATGGGAAAGGATATAAAAGACAGTCTGTTACATACACTTTGCTTCTCCGATAAGATTCGATGTAGAACACACAGCAACTGTGGAAAAGTTGATATTTACAAGGACGTGGATGAAATGTCAGTGCCCATACTGATCGGTCACTGCACCAATTCCTGTGGGATCCAGCCTTTATGGCGCGCCGTTCTGTAGAACCATAAAAAGTGAAACAGATTTGGCGACCACCAGTACAGAAATCTACTCTCTTGTGGCAACTGCCTGATAAATGTAGTGCTCGTATTTTGGCAACGGCAAAGTTACGGTCTGCCGGGTCATATATTGGGTCGGAGCTCAGAAAGGTTTAAATCGAGATTTTTTTTTAGCTGAAAGTCAGCCGGGGAGAAAAGGTCAACTCTTCAGATTTTGATAGGCAGAACATACGAACATTTATCTCTACTAGCCTAGTAGCTACTGTTTCTATTTTCTTATTCTATTCAGTATCTGACGTCATTCAATTGTGTTTTATATCGTGGAAGGGCAGCTAGACGTTAAGGTAATTCGGACTAAGAAGAAATTGTTTCGGTGTAGATTCTACGTTTGATAAATTGATAAAATTAAGTTGAATTCAATCCGTATTTTCTGTAAAGTAATTATATAGAAGTTACTATACCGGGTGTTCATTTCAAAGTGTGTCATGACGTCACTGCTGTGAATCAGCTATTTGAAGCGAGTTTCAACTTTTATGTCAGAGAAGTTGCCTATTAATCAAGGCGTTCAATCTGAACTTGAGAACGTCGTAGCAACAGATGGCGGTCTGTACGGTCTGTGTGCTACCATAACCTCTTTCGAACTGTGCTTTGCGCGGGCCAGTCGTACGCAGCGTATTTGTTATCATCGGTTGCGTGCGGCAACATTCCACAACACAAATCAAATGCTCCGTGTCCATGTTGACCGTCCAAGTAAATGTCAACAAATACGTAAGTAATCGTCTTAATCCTCTCCACATATCCCGGCAGTAAGAAAAAAACTCACCTCAGTACGTGTTTCCAAACAGTTCACATTCCTGCCACTACATGCGTTACCGTACGTATCGGTAAGTACTCTTCGGAATGAACGCCGTACTTGCTAGGCAACTTCTCTGGCACATAGGTAATACGCCTCTGCGGAAGTGTAGGAAGATTGAATTCTCTAGGCTCATCAACTAGCCACATGACGGCATACAGCGTGCCGTGACACACTTTGAACTGAACACGCAGTACTTCTACCTACTACTTATTGAGTATACAAGGTGAAGCGTAAGTAATGTCAATTAGTTTCTAGGGGTTATTCTATGAGATATTTCAAACCAACCATTTTTATAGCATTTTTACTCTTTTTCCTTCCTTTTCGAGATAAAAATTCTTTTAAATGAAACATTTCACAGCGTGTTTTGAGAAAGCGATTGATTTAATTCACAATATGCTCAGTCAATTTAGGAGATCAGTCAGTACATTATGATGTAATAAGTGATTGAGAGAATTTTAATTTCCTCCTTTAATTGTGTAGAAATTTGATCCGAACAAATGTAACATTGCAAAATTCCTTTCCAGAACGAAAAGTTACAATTGCTCGGATCAAATTTCTGCACATTTAAAGGACAAAACTAAAATTCGTTCGATTATTTTATTGTCATAATACACTGTTCTTTTAAATTTATTGGGCATATTGGGAATTAAATCAATGGCTTTCCCAAAACACGCTATGAAATAGCTCGTATAAACTTTTTTTATCTCGGAAAGGAAGTAAAAACGAGCAAATCATATTAGGGTCATTTTAGGAGATCTCGATACTTTTATGAAAAGTAACCAATGCGAGTTCTACTCTTTCAGGGGTGAGCTAAATTTTTTTCTGTTTATATTATACTAGTGGCTTGTGCAGCAAATGCTGCTGCAAACGAAGTTCGTTAGACGTTCAAATAAAAAATTTTTCAGGTTTATTTTCGATGAAGAATACTGGTCTTTTTAATAGTTATTTGCTTCTATAATAATCAAACATACTCCCTCTGAATGGATTTTTTTAGGCCAAATACTTTTTCTTGAACCTATCCAACTTCAGTTTTTGAGTTTCAACGCGAAAACGCAAGTATCAATGTCAGGACGATAGCAGTAGCTATTTCAGGTCATTGTGGATTGTAGGCAAAAGTTAAAAAAATGTCAGGTTTGCTTAGCTTTCGAACAATAGCATTTTCGTATAGCTGCTGCACGTAGAACTTGAAATGTAGAGCGTAAAATCATTTTATCCTACTAAGAGATCTTGCTGAAATGATCTGGAGACTACAAAATTTTCTAGGCCTCTTATTTTATCAGTAAGTAATACCTTTTGATCTTTCCTTAGGAACTGTAATTTTTGCGCTCTCTCGAGCCAATACTGAAGACAATGACACATATCAATATCTACACTACACAGCCATTAAGTATATGAAAAAGACCCAACCCCACTGGGTTAATAAGTATAAAAATATTTGATTTTTAATAACAATATTATTATCTTACTTAAGTTTTGCAGTTATATATAGCAGCCACTCAGTAAATTATAGAAATGAAGATCTAAATTAAGATATTTTCCACATTTACTTAAATAACCTCAAAACGTTTCATTTTCATGTCATCAATATGGCATCAATATATGTACTATTAATGAAAAATAGATGCATCATGATATTAACTATAATAATATTTAATTTCTAATGGTAATAATGTCATCAAACCACCTCAAGTTTCGTAGATTTGAATATGCAATACACAGCTTTACTCAGAAAATTATACACTGCAGAATCAGTTTTTAATAACAAATTGAATTGATGAAAGAGTAATGGAACGGAGAAAAATTCTCTCCGGCGCCGGGACTTGAACCCGGGTTTTCAGCTGTACGTGCTGATGCTTTATCCACTAAGCCACACCGGATACAACTCCGACGCCGGTTAGAATCGTCTCAGATTAAGCTCCAACTCTTGGGTTCCCTCTAGTGGCCGCCCTCTGCACTACGTCATAGATGTCTATGAACGCAGGACAGAAGTTCACACATGTGCTGAGGTGCACTCGATATGAGTGACTAGTTGGCCGGGATCCGACGGAATAAGCGCCTTCTTAAATCACGAAGTGATTTACGCATATCATATATATTATTTTATGTACCGAAGTACATATGATATTTCCATGCAGATATTCTGCGTCATCATACGGAGTTGTATCCGGTGTGGCTTAGTGGATAAAGCATCAGCGCGTAGAGCTGAAAACCCGGGTTCAAATCCCGGCGCCAGAGAGAATTTTTCTCCGTTCCATTACTCTTTCATCGTATGATGACGCAGAATATCTGCATGGAAATATCATATGCACTTCGGTACATTAAAATAATATATAAAATAATAAATTGAATTGAGCTCTAAATATGTCGGCAATCCTGCAGGTGATGGCCTTCGTGTAATATCCTATTGTTTATTGTAGTGTATGTTTTGTTCTGAAATTCAATCAAGTCGGCCGTGATTCAATAAAATTAGTTCTCAAAACTGACAACAGATGGATTTTGGAAAATAGGAAAATTGACATTTCACTGAAAACTACTAAGTAATTTTTCGAAAAACTTTGGATGCCAGGCATGAAAATGAGGGGTCACTCATTAAAATCCGTTCAGCCGTTTTCCCGTAATTATCATTACCAGTTCAAATTATATATATATATATATATATATATATATATATATATATATATATATATATATATTTTATGTTACAATTTATTAGCAAAATAAATACATAAATTTAATTAAAAATGATCATAATATTCCGAATCTCTACAGTTTACTGCTACCAAGTCCTTGCTTCAACTGAGTACACACAAGGTCGGAAGATGATGGACTTTCGTGTTTAATCGAAAGTCATGGCCTCCGACCTCAGCTCAGGTTCTATTGTTACATCGCTCGATATCACATGACCTAGAATTCGACGTAGGTTGTAATCTTCTACCGGGGTTGTGAGTATCAGGTAATTGGTTCAGAGTTATTAATCACAGAGGAGCCCTCCCGGACTGTTGCCTATAAACCTATATGCTGCTACTACCGTCACCGACACTAATCCATGGCGCTTATAGCTTATGGAGAACACCGTCCTAATTCAATATTTGAGATGAAACAAGACGAACGTAGCAGATGGCGTTGGCATTTCATCTACAAGAGACAACGAATTAAAAACCTACAGCGTATATTTGAAGGATTTCGAACCTCAGAGCGTTCCTTTCAAGTATATTTTAGGCTGAAAACTGTCTTCGATCGATGTGTTTACAATATGCGCTATGAAAATGTTAAACTATCGACTGATTAGTGAGCCTAGTAGGTATACAGGCTACCAAATTCAATAAAAAATTCCAGTAAAATATTTAAATAATAAATTCTGTGGCCGGGAGGAAAAAGGTCTTAAGTAAAAATTTTATATTTTTCAGGAGAGCAATAGAAAGATTGAAATTGGTGTCAATTATAGAGCTTTTTTAATTAAGAAGTTTTTCCTGAATAATATTTTTTTTTATTTCTTCTAAAATAGGTAATGTTCCTCATTTAACAATTTTCTTGGTTATTTCCAAAAATAGCCGCACTTAAGCCCTTTTAAGACTAGAACCCAAACTGAGTAGAAGGGACTATGTAAACATAGGACCTTTTTCATGTAAAAATAAATTAGAAATGTACATTATTAGAAATGTAAAATGAGTCTGAAACAACTATAGGACTGTTAACCTGGTGCTTAAAGTTTTAAAAGGAAAAGGCATCAGTATGTGATAAAATGGCTAAAATACAAGTTAGACCTTTTTAATAGGGAAGCATGGAAAGTAAACATGTGATGGTTTGTAAGGAATAAAGTATTTAATATTCTTAAGTCCTTTATTCTGTTTGCGCGCGATTCAAAAAGTACTTAGGACATTTGGTAACGCTCTATAAATCCAGTCAGGAGTCTTATTTGACTTTAACCTTTTACCAGATTGTAGAGAATTGTTTCTGCTTTCAGAACATGTATGGTAAAAAATCTCATTTTTACAAAAAAAATTGACATAACACCTTTTTCCTCCCTGCCACAGAATTAATGAATCAACAAAATAAAATAAAATTTCAACAAACCACGCTGCGTGTAAGAAAGTAAGTATAAAGAATAAGCAGCACTAAAAAATATAACAAATGACGTTAGCGTTTACATTCCAGTTGAATGCAAGAGTCATAATATTCTGTAACAGTGTTGTATTTGTAATGGCACAGGACAAAAGTAAATAGCTACATTGAATAAACCAAAGAGGTAAGTCGAGTTAAGATTGGACAAAAATTATTAATTTTAAAACAAAATGGCGATTTTTTCATTTATTTTATTATTTTTGGAATAACTTCAGCAGGAATTTTCTTTATTTCATATTTACTAAGCCACATTAAACATTTTCATTGCTGATATGAGTTTGACAAGAAGGAAGCTTCGTAACATTATTGATATTATTAGCGTTTTAGATCGTTATTCAGTAAAGAAAATCATTGTTTTACAATAAAAAAGTCGTAGAATTTTCATCCAACAAGAATTCCATATATTCTGTTCCTTTTAATGCAGAAGATACGATCAGGCTATTTGTTCCTGGAAGTAAACAATGTTTCTCGCGTTCCCAGATATAATTCCGTAGACATACAGAAAACTCCCAAGAATATGGCACGTGCGATACATGGACAGAATGTGGAAGACACATTTACGTGACTTTGTTGCCAATATCAAGGGTACCTAGTTGAAATCTCAAGCTTCGGAAGCAAGAAAATTGTGGAAAAACCACGAACACACACGGTATCGCTAACATGTAATTTCCTATCACAGATGGATGGGGAAGCATGGAAATTGAAATCCTTGTAGTGTGATCATAAGTAATGACACAGAGCGAGGTGCGATGCGAAGTTTAAATTATTACACTTTGGTACAGATGCGTTTCTAACATTTTACTAAGCTAATTGGGGATTTCACTACTGCTAATATATAAATATATACAGTAGTTAAATATTTTTATTATTTATGAAATTATAATATAATTATCATTATTATAACTAAGCATTAAGAAAAGTAAAAATAAAAATTAATGATATTAGTTTTTTTTATTACGTAACACGGAGAACAAAAATTACATACTACATGTTTTAAATTACACGTTAAATTTTTGAGTTGTTACCGTATCTTCATGACTTCATATACCAATTAGTGTTACATTCTGACCTTGTATTCAACAGCTGTTTATTTAATAAACATGAAGCTTGAAGCTTCTGTCCGCATACACAGCAAGTTTCCAAACCAATTCGAATGTGCATTGAAATGTTACCTATTATATATTGAGAAGCATGTGTGCTTCTGTATGATGTCATGCCGATAACGTATTTTAAGAGGGGTCCGAGCGATGAGTAGCCTACTCCAACGTATGTGCGAGCTGCTTGGGGAATAGGGAGGGTACTGTACCTAGAGATGAGCTTAAACGATATTTTCAAGTATCTGTGACAACTGTGACTGTGATAATTAAATATCTGTGACTTTTATCGGCGATTTTGTCACACCGATATTTTATATCGATAAGTAAGCACAATGTGCATGAATTACACAGATATTTTGTCACACCGATAAAAATTAACAGGAAATATTAAAGAGCAATGAAATGTGAATATGATTTCTCTATACACACCACACATCAGTGATTTATATGGGAAAATCCAACAAATAAATTATGTACATGTACCATTCACAAATAAATACCTACCTAACTAAACAGTAACATGTCGAAAGTTAACCTCATGTACCAAGAGGTTATATTGTAGATAGTGAATCATTTGATAATTTTTAAATGTAGTTGGGTATGGAGAAATTGAGGTTATGTGACTATTTTAATCGTTTTAAAAATTGATCGTTTTTATTGTCTATATAATAGATAAATTATTTTAAGTCGTGCATTAACATTATAATATTGAGTCATAGAATAAAAATTAACGAAACATACTGTAAGTATTCGGAAAAATATTGTAAAATAATTACAAAACAAAACAGTTGATCAGACAGGATTTTACATAAGATAAAGTACTGGTAACCAACGGTATTATTATTATTTAAATCGTACCGCCCGATTGCTGTTATTGTATCATGCGCATGCGCAAACTCACGACGTAGAGGAGAAAATATCAGTCACAGAGTACTGAATACGGAGCAGATTTCAATAGCGATATTTTGTCAGAGATATTTCGCGTCATCAGTCACAGGTTTATCTGTGACAAAAAAAAATACCTGTGACAAAATATCGGTTTGTGACATATCGGCCATCTCTAACTGTACCGCACTTTTGAACGACTCCTCAAATGGAGCGAAAGTCAAGGAGACAGCTCGCATCAGTGAATGATTCCGACACATCTAAACTTGTAACTGTTATTTCGGAACTGTTGTTTGGAACACAGTATTTTTCCGGAACCGCAACAGTCGGAACTGTTCCGAGAAAAGAACAACTTCGCCCATCACTAGTATTTAGATTTAAGTCAATATTTATTTCTAACAGGTGCAGCGAAGCGCACGAGTACAGCTAGTTCATAAAAGAAGCTACATAAAATCCTGCGTAGAACAGAATGCCGCATCTTCAACTTCATTCTAAAATGGATATCTTAAATTATGACAATGTTAACTTCTCCCTTCTGCAGAGTAGGTCTTAAGTTCTGTTGAGAATGAAGCGTTCCGCTTTAAAGTCAAGAATTACCCCCGGCCTATTTCACAGTAGCCAAACACAATTGCATTAGAGGAGACTGTGTTTCCGAAAGTAGCAGAGTCACTAAATTCTAGTAAAGGCTGGGTAACAAGGTTCAGAAAGTGGCTTGTAAATCTGCTGTCACCACTGTTCTGCCTTGCCCTCACCAGCGTGTTTCGAATACTTCGCCATTTTTAACTGTTACAAACTTAATCTGGGCAGTCGCGGAGTATAGAAGAGCCAATGCTCAGTTTTTTTCCCCCGTGGAAGAAAAAATTATGGGATCGGATCCCACTTTGGTAGGAATGAACCATTCGTAGCGAGAGAGGGAGGCTCGCGTACAGAGTTCGTTGATCTCTTACATCTTTATTACGAGCAGAAAGACAATTATGTTACGGGCGATGTTGCCAGAATGCTCAAACTTCCAACTTAATTTTCTAATTAACTGTGCATTTAATTTCGAAACGTAACATACGTTTTCTATGTATTCCTTTAGGCTAAGTGTACCCTATCGTTCCTTTTATTTTTTTTTTGTTCTAGTAGGTTATTTTACGACGCTTTATCAACATCTTAGGTTATTTAGCGTCTGAATGAGATGAAGGTGATGATGCCGGTGAAATGAGTCCGGGGTCCAGCACCGAAAGTTACCCAGCATTTGCTCGTATTGGGTTGAGGGAAAATCCCGGAAAAAACCTCAACTAGGTAACTTGTCCCGACCGGGAATCGAACCCGGGCCACCTGGTTTCGCGGCCAGACGCGCTAGCCGTTACTCCACAGGTGTGGACTCGTTCCTTTTAATCTGCATGGTTATTTCGCTTGCACTCTGTATATATGTATATATATGTATATATATATATATATATATATATATATATATATATAATATGTTCCATGTCACTTTGTATACAAAAATTGGCTTATGGCCATTTAACATACTCAATTTTAGCATACTTTACTTTCACCTACTCATATTTAGCCTACCTAAATTTGTTGTAAGGCATTTAGTATACTCAATTTAGCCTACTGCAATTTTTATAAGAAAACTACTACTACTACTACTTACTGGCTTTTAAGGAACCCGGAGGTTCATTGCCGTCCTCACATAAGTCCGCCATTGGTCCCTATCTTGAGCAAGATTAATCCAGTCTCTATCATCATATTCCACCACCCTCAAATCAATTTTAATATTATCTTCCCATCTACGTCTCGGCCTCCCCAAAGGTCTTTTTCTCTCCGGCCTCCCAACTAACACACTATATGCATTTCTGGATTCGCCCATACGTGCTTCATGCCCTGCCCATTGAAGGTTTCGCAACAAGTTGTTTTTTACGGTGATGAGTTGTTAGTCCTTCGCCCAACCCCCAAACTGAAGGACCAACCCTCATCGGCTGTCCGCGACTGCTTATTCAATATATTCACAGCTACCCTCCATATCTGGAGGCCGTCTCCTCGATCCGCAAACTGAGGACGCGCCATGTCGTGGTGATAGGGACCCACAATACATGGATAAGAAAACACAATATTATATTAGTCTATTAATTGATATATTAAAGTATTAATTTTAAGAGAAACTTTCATATGATACCGGGACTGGAACCTGGTCTCCTGATTGGTACTCATAATTATATGCATTGGTATTGTGGAACAATTTCCACAGGATATTAATAATAACATTTTTCACTTTCAGTGTTGCAATGAAGCCATAGCTCCCTTAATTTGGTAAATTTTCCAGTATATTAAGTTGTTTTCTACTAATCTTCACAAAATGGCGTGTGAATTGATACGTACTTCTAGATTCGGTTTCCAGCTGTCTTATGCAGGGAATTCGTATTATAAACAAAGAACCGACAATAATAACGTACGCACATTGGACGCAGGGAGGAGGATAAAGCATCCACAGAGAAAGCATTAAACCAGAGTAAATAGGCGGCTAAAGAATATTTCACTGAATTACCAACAATACAAGCAAAATAACAGAATTCTAGATTCTTTAAGTGCTTGTGGTCATAACTTTAATCTATGAGTAATATACTACTACTATGCCTGTATTTCGCACCATATTAAATCATTCTATGTCTGTTTGTTAAAGTATACCAAATTTAAGAATTCTTTCTATTTCTGTTGCTTAAGGTAGGCCTATGCTAAGGCCGTGTCTCAAAGCTACAGTACATTTTCAGCTGAAGTGAACTAGATTGTTGACTAAATAGCCGGATGTGACGTCAGAAGTCATGATCCAAAGCTACATAGTGCATAGCAATCAAGTTCGCAGTAGCTAGTAAACGAAAATGCTTGCTTGATTGATGACTTGTTCACTAAACAAACATGGATACCTCATCTGCAATCTGGGGTTATGAAATCTGAAAATGCTTTGGAAGTGAAATAATGTAAATATAATGTAGAATAACACGTTAACTTTGAACATTGGCATTGTTAGTACCTTCTGTACAATGTTTTAAACATTATTGTAAATATTAAGCCCTTATCTTTTCCACATAACTCGTAATGAAAATGCATTAGGACACTGCCTTCTTAATTCAGTGCTGCACCGTGATGTCATGGTTTTTAGAAAAATAAATTGTGAAGAAGGCCATTATTCAAGCATACATGTCCAAAGCTCCCTAGTATGTAGTTCACAAGTCATCTAGTTGCTAGTCACTAGTGTGTAATAGGGACTTGAGCTTTGAGACACAGCCTAAATTTATTGTATAGAAGATTTTTTGAATGAAAACGTAATATGCCAAATAAACGTATTCCAAATATATGGTTCACAATTTTGAGTATGTCAAGTGTCCGTATGCCAAGTGACTTGTAGTGTAGTGTAGTGTAGTGTAGAGTGTAGTGTCGTGTAGTGTAGTGTAGTGTAGTGGTGTGGTGTATTGTAGTGTAGTGTAGTGTAGTGTAGTGTAGTGTAGTGTAGTGTGTGTATATATATCCACACTATGCAAATATCTTTTATGTTGGATTATGTGTAGTGTAGTGTAGTGTCGTGTAGTGTAGTGTAGTGGTGTGGTGTATTGTAGTGTAGTGTAGTGTAGTGTAGTGTAGTGTAGTGTAGTGTGTGTATATATATCCACACTATGCAAATATCTTTTATGTTGGATTATGTGATAGTGCCACCTAGCATGCTCCAATTCGCAGCTAATAATAAATACACACACATATTCATCGTGTTCGTAAGTGCATGCATTTTTTGTAAGTCATTTAACTAGTGTTCTATATAAAAATACATAGGAAACATAAAGATACCTGTGAGCTAATGACAACAGAAGTACACATTAATTAGGTAATTACCTTCATTTTCCATAGCGCTTACATCCTAGACATCTGTGACGTAAAGTCGTGACTAACTCGGAGAATGGGATGCACATGACGTTCACTTACCTGCAAAAGAGAAGCAGAAATTAGCAGAGATCATTAAGCTACTACAGCTGTTGCCAGACATGAAGAGATGACCCATAATGAGGCACAGAGATAATGTGTTGATGGTCCAGTTGAAAGAATATTTTTATAGAAAAGGTAAAAGTATGCAGTATAGAAAAGTAATACATCAGTCGATTATTTTGTCTGATATACTGTTGTACTAGAAATGAACTCCTACAAATGACAATTATTTCTTTGGAACAATAGTGTGTTGAAATAAGTTTCCTTAATGTTTCATTAAGCTCTCCAGTTCACGTTGGTTAAAGAAATTGGAAGAAAGTCCTTGCAGCTGTTTCTGTTGATAATAATAATAATAATAATAATAATAATAATAATAATAATAATAAATTTTACTGCTACACCAAAGATACACGTAGGTTTTTTATTTCAAAAATCACTCTAGTACCTTCAGAAAGAGCACATACTCGTGCTCTGAAGGCAATCCACAACATTTTAAGATAAGCGTTTTATTAATCAGCAGAATAAAAAGTAAAAAGAGAAAAATAAAAACAAAGATATTACAGTAATCCAGACTTTATATTTTCTCCCTTAACTATCATTTTATTTATTTTTTTTAATAAGGATCATTAGCAAATTGAATGTAAGGGAATTTAGCAGTTATCTTATTACAGAGCCTTGGATCGAAGTTGCTACTGTGATTATAAGCTGCAATTGTGGCACATTTAAGTCCTGTAAAGCTTATGTAGTCTGATCTTTTAGTTTTTTATTTATGTGAATATAAATTAAACTAGTGGCTTGTGCAGCAAATGCTGCAAACTAAGTTCATTAGAAGTTCAAATTAAATTTTTTCAAATTTATTTCCAATGAAGAATACAGACATTTTGAAAGTTATTTGCTTTCATAATATTGAAACATACTCCCTCTGAATGCTTTTTATGTCAAATACTTTTCCTTGAACCTATCCGTCTTCAGTTCTTGAGTTTCAATGCGAAAACGCAAGTAACAATGTTAGGACGATCAGAGAATTTTTCATGTGGGAGTAATGCAGTAGCTATTTCAGGTCATTGCGGATTATAGGTGAGAGTTAAGAAAACTTCAGGTTCGATTAAACCAAAGAAATATGAAATTAATTTTGATTTAGTTTTAAGACGCAGCTAAAATAGGAAGCATGACTCATTACGACCTAGGAAAATTAGAGAATCACACATATAAATATCTACATTACACTGCCATTAAATATATGTGAAAAAACCCACATCACTTGACTAATAACTATAAAAATATTTCATTTCTAATAACAATATTGTTACCTTACATAAGTTTTATAGTTTTCAGTGACAATATATATAGCTGTAACTCAGTAAATTATAGACATAAAGATCTAATTTAAAATATTCTTTCTCTGCGTCTATTTATATAAAACCCCAAAAGGTTTCACTTTCTTATCATCAATATAGCATTAATGTGTGTATTTAGTGGCATTAACTATAATAATATTTCATTTTAATGGTAATAATCTCATCAAACATTCTTAAGTTTTGTAGTTCTTAATATCCAATACACAGCTATACTCGGAAAACTACAGACCAGAGAATCAGATCTGTAAATTATTTTTATACGCCATCTGAACACTAAATATGTCAGCAATCCTGCAGATCATGGCCTTCGTGTAATATTGTTTATTGTAGTGTGTGTTTTGTTTTATTCTGAAAAGCCATATTTGTCAAAAGTGACGACAGATGGATTTTTAAAAATAGGACATTTCACTGAAAACTACTATTTTTCTGAAAAACTTTGGGTTCCAAGCTTCAAAATGAGGAGTCTTTTATTAAACTCCGTTCAGCCGTTTTCCCTTAATTTCCATTACCAGTTCAAATTATATATATATATATATATATATATATATATATTTCGGTTATGGTCAAAATTCAATATGAAATTGTTACTATAGGCTAAACTATGTTGAATGAAAAATTGTGAGACTCACAAATCGATTCTCTTGCACCATCACACTATTTTCTTTTTATATAAATGTACGCTAAAGCCACCGGGTTGCAGCTAAGGCGGTAGCATTTTTGCGTGCTGATCATTCGAATTCCTCTCAAAAGCAAACATTCTGATGAGGGCAGATAAAAAACTTATTTTTTTTTCTTTCAGCATGTTAATAATGTCAAAATAAATGCTTATACAAATTGTGGCTACTCGACGCAACTACGAGGGACGTAAAAAATAAGTTCGCTAGGGGCCATTAACAGAAAGAAAACACAATTTCATCGGAAAAAATGTATTGGAACAGACACAGGAATTGTTGAGCTATTTTTCAATATAATCCTCACCGGAATTGTATTATCGGAACGACAGAGAGGTGCAGACGGCTGTCAAACGCTGGTTCCGATCCCAGTCGGCTGACTTCTACGACACAAGGATACAAAAATTGATCCCATGGTATGACAAATGTCTCATTTCCAGGGAGGGATATGCTGAAAAATAGCGCTACAATTGCTGTATCTATTTCAATAAATCTTTCCATATAATTGTGCTTTTTTTCTGTAAACGGCTCCAGGGAAAATCACCTTCTGGACGGCCTCGTAATTGCGGTCGAGTGGCCGAAATTTGTATAAGCACTTATTTTGACATTATTAACATGGTGGAAGAAAAAAAAATTAAAATTTTTATCTGCCCTCATCAGAATGTTTGCTTGTTAGACCGCTTACCTGGTCGAGATTTTGGCGAGTGTTTCCAACTGTAGAGTGAAAGCTTGGTAATTACATTATTAATTCTCAGCCTCATCTCGCCAAATACTATCTCCCTTTAATCAATTCAATGGACGGTAGATAACATAGTACTTGATACAGCGTCGCTGAATAAAGAACATTGATAACTGACAAATTTCCTTAATATTTGTAGGATTGTGGTTTTGGTAAGAAATGCATTTACAATATTTATAAATATAAATGTTAATGAAAATCTATTGCTGTTTTAGGCGTAATAGATCGACTATTGATCAGATTTTTTGTATTCGACAGATACTGGAGAAAAAATAAGAGTATAAGGGTACAGTACATCAGTTATTCATAGATTTCAAAAAGGCATATGACTCGGTTAAGAGAGAAGTTTTATATAATATTCTTATTGAATTTGGTATTCCCAAGAAACTAGTTCGATTAATTAAAATGTGTCTAAGTGAAACTTACAGCAGAGTCCGTATAGGTCAGTTTCTATCTGATGCTTTTCCAATTCACTGCGGGCTAAAGCAAGGAGATGCACTATCACCTTTACTTTTTAACTTTGCTCTAGAATATGCCATTAGGAAAGTTCAGGATAACAGACAGGATTTGGAATTGAATGAGTTACATCAGCTTCTTTACTATGCGGATGACGTGAATATGTTAGGAGAAAATCCACAAACGATTAGGGAAAAGACGGAAATTTTACTTGAAGCAAGTAAAGAGATAGGTTTGGAAGTAAATCCCGAAAAGAATAAGTAGGCCTATAAGATTATATCTCGTGACCAGAATATTGTATGAAATGGAAACATAAAAATTGGAGATTTATCTATCGAAGAGGCGAAAAAATTCAAATATCTTGGAGCAACAGTAACATGACACTCGGAAGAAAAATTAAACGCAGAATAAATATGGGAGATGCGTGTTATTATTCGGTTGAGAAGCTTTTTTCATCTAGTCTGCCGTCAAAAAACCTGAAAGTTAGAATTTATAAAACAGAGATTAAGAGTGTTTGAGAATAAGGTTCTTAGGAAAATATTTGGGGCTAAGAGGGATGAAGTTACAGGAAAATGGAGAAAGTTACACAACGCAAAACTGCACGCATTGTATTCTTCACCTGACATAATTAGGAACATTACAGTCAGACGTTTGAGATGGGGAAGGCATGTAGCACGTATGAGCGAACCCAGAAATGCACATAGAGTGTTAGTTGGGAGACCAGAGGAAAAAAAGACTTTTGAGGAGGCCGAGACGTAGATCGGAGGATAATATTAAAATGGATTTGAGAGAGGTGGGCTATGATGACAGAGACTGGATTAATCTTGATCAGGATAGCGACCGATGGCGGGCTTATGTGAGGGCAGCAATGAAGCTCCGGGTTCTCTAAAAGACATTTGTAAGTAATGACAATCCAGAGGCCTATGTATAAAGTCTTACAGAGAATTGACCATAACTGAATACTGAGAATCTAATGGAGGGAAATGTAAATATTTATCGTTCTTCAGCTCTTTAATACTTATAGGTATGCAGAACATTGCAGAAATTTTGTTAACATAAAACACTTGCTTTTATTTTAAAGATTATCACGTGCATTCTCCTACACCCTGCTATCATTGCTCTATCGATCGGACGCAGAGTGAGAAATGGTGTGAATTTCACAGGCTGCTAACTTTTCGTCAGTCTCCTAGTTTATCATAATGCTGCTCTAGAATTCACCTTAAGCTACTTCACAAGGGATTTTCCAGGTTCGACTGGAGTCAAGTTGAAAGCAAGTCGGTGCATATATTTCAGAATCTAGGTCGACACGTATCAAGGGTTCTGGATATAAACTCGACCTCCCGACAAACCCCACCTGTACACAGGCTACAGGCTATCGGCAATCAATGCCACCACATTTCACGGACGTATGTCTCATAAAGTTATAATTTTATACAAACAAACAGTAGAGGAGATTTAGAAACGGATAGCGGTTGATTTCTGCTTATTGGGTTCTAACCGAAGTTGATGAGAAACATTTTGGGATGGTCCACTCAATAAACGAGGATGTGGGAACTGAGTTAGGACCTCTAATCTTTAAATCCCGCGTGGGATATACGACACTTGACGTGCTGCTCTTTCACCCGAGGTACAACCACTTCATCTAGTGAGGGCAGGATTCTATATCTTACTTCAGAAGCACCAACATATTAATAAGTTACTGTAATACATTAGATTGACCTTCCTTTATTTATCTTGTTACTTTTACGAAACAGCCTTTCTACCGTTCCAATTACATTTTAAATAAGATACTTTATCAATGCCGTTCTTTCTCTTTCAAACAAGAACACGGTATTTTAACAGAATGCAACAGAATTAAACCAAATTAATAGCCTATTACTTACTCACAAATGGCTTTTACGGAACCCGCAGGTTCATTGCCGCCCTCACATAAGCTCGCCATCGGTCCCTATCCCGTGCAAGATTAATCCAGTCTCTATCATCGTATCCCACATCCCTCAAATCCATTTTAATATTATCCTCCCATATACGTCTCGGCCTCCTCAAAGGTCTTTTTTTCCTCTGGTCTCCCAACTAACACTCTATATGCATTTCTGGATTCGCCCATACGTCCTACATGCCCTGCCCATTTCAAACGTCTGGATTTAATGTTCCTAATTATATCAGGTGAAGAATACAATCTGTGCAGTTCTGCGTTGTGTAACTTTCTCCATTTTCCTGTAACTTCATCCCTCTCAGCCCCAAATATTTTCCTAAGGTCCTTATTCTCAAGCACCCTTAATCTCTGTTCCTCTCTCAGAGTGAGAGTTCAAGTTTCACAACCATACAGGACAACCGGTAATATAACTGTTTTATAAATTCTAACTTTCAAATTTTTTGACAGCAGAATAGATGAAAAAAGCTTCTCAACCGAATAATAACAGGCATTTCCCATATTTATTCAGCGTTTAATTTCCTCCTCAGTGTCATTTATATTTGTTACTGTTCCTCCAAGATATTTGAATTTTTCCATCTCGTCGAAGGACAAATCTCTAAATTTTAACTAAAGTAATGTTACACATATAAATCAAGCAAGCAATTCCAAGCAATGTTAACACTATTATCACAGTCTAGTATATACAGTCACGAAGCTTGAGTTGTGAGGGTACTAGAAACAATAGACTGTGCAGGTACTATTTCGCATTGTCTGTAATGAGGCGATAGTAGCGATCCCAGTGGTTAGCAACTATCTATGGATGCGTATTTACTACGTATTGACCTTCATGACTCTATATACTAGACTGAGATATTATATTCATCTTCCGCCGCTTGCCTCGCTGTTCTATACAGGGAGAACCTTAAGTAATGTCATTAATTTCAGGGAGTTATTCTTTGACATATTTCAAAGAAAAAAGTTTAATACACTTTTTTGCTTCCTTTTCGAGATATAAATCGTTTTATATTAAATATTTCATACCGTGTTTCGGGAAAGCCATTGATTTAATTCCCAATATGCTCGGTCAAATTAAGAGAGCAGTGCATTACGATAATAAATTATTATTAAAAGAATTTTAATTTTGTCCTTTAAACATGCTGTAATTTGATCTCAACAAATGTGACATTGAAAAATCCCTTTGCAGAAAGAAAAATTACATTTGTTCGGATAAAATTTCTGCACATTTAAAGGACAAAACTAAAATTATGTCAGCCAGTTATTAGCATAATATACTGTTCACTGAAACTGACTGAGCATATTGAGAATTAAATCAATGGCTTTCCCAAAACACGCTACAGAATGTTTCATATGAAACAATTTTTATCTCGGAAAGGAAAAAACGAGTAAAATTCTTTTAAGTTTTTTTGATTGAAATAGTATCTCAAAGAATAATCCCTTAAAATTAATAAAAATACTTACGATTCATCCTATATAGTCTAACTTAGGCGTATTTTCGATCTTTGTATTATGTCGTGTTCATAGTTTGACAATTTGACGATTATCCTTATTCGTTTCCTTTTCCCGTTCATCTCTCATTCCATACAACTTTTTAAATTCATAAATGTTAATTATTCCTACAATATATTTCAGAAAAAAAATACTGATCTTAATGACTAAATGACTTTAAATGCAATTGGCATATAAAATTGATAGCAATAAACTTATTTACATCATTATACAGAATGAGTAAAAAGTATGGAACAATACTTGTAAACTTTCTTATTTTTAATGTTCTGAAGAAACTATATATACAAAGGTTGTAAGGTATCAAAGAAGGAATATTTTGAACATGTTTTCAAATGCTATACTTTTCATTTATAAAGAGTGTGCCAAGGAATCTGTTTTTTTTTAATGACACCATGTACTTATTTCCGTATTTTTGGATTCTTCAGGTTTCAGTACGTACAAAATCATATCTTTTTGCCATTTATAATCTATTATTTTGTAAAAATTACCTCTTTTGATGACAATGTATATGTACTAAATAAGGGGAAATTTTAATGCATCAGTACACCAAATTGAGGAGGCTTTGGATTAAACAATTGCAGACAAAGCTAATATGAACAAGCGAATAAAGCTAATAAAACAATTGAGTAACAATATTCATATTATTTAAATTTATAATTAAAAAAAGACACATTGTAGGATATGCACCATTGAAATTTAGCTGCAATAGTAATGCAATACATGGATTATAAAGCAAAAAACCATTAAAAACAAAATTAGAATTGTTGTGTTGTATCATATGGTGATTTTAGTTTACAAAAAATGCTCAAAATGGCCCCTATTTACTACCAAACAATGCATAAATCTGTTTTTGAAATTGTTTAATGTTTTGCCTAGCAATCTGAATTTTTGTTATTATCAGTTGATTGTTGGATGAAAACACAGTTTATTTTGTGTTATTTTCTCAATTTAATTAATAAGGATGATTTATGTACTCTCTTGAAGGATATACAACATTTTAAAATAATTTAATACACAAACATAACTATTACATGAAATGCTCAATACGTTTTTGTAGCTTTATTCTCTTCAGCTCTAATCAACAATAATAACGATGCAGATTGCCAGGTGACGGTAGAAAAGAAAAGATGCAAAAACAAATGAATGAGATGTATAAACAATTGAATGCTTTTCATATTTAAGTATGAAAACATAAGGATGCTATTTTAAATTTAAAACTGGGGGGGCGACTGGGGGTGGGGGTGAAATCTAAAATGCAATGGTTTCAGTCTTCCTTCTCAATATCTAAATTTACGTGTTTTTTTTGTTTAAATTGAACTCAATTTAAATTACTAGTTATTTAGACTGGGAAGTTTCGAAGTGAAAGCCCTGTTTATGGAAGGAAACGGTAAAACCTAGTAAAACAATCCTCTAATCTTGCTTGCTACAAGTGTCTCTCCAATGATGGCCGGGGATCGAACTCACAAGCAAACATTCTGGTGGGGGCAGATAAAAGAGTTACATTTTTTTCTTCTACCATGTTAATAATGCCAAAAGAAGTGTTTATACAAATTTTGGCCACTCGACTGCAATTACGAGGGCCGTAAGGAAATAAGTTCGCCAGGGGCCGTTAACAGAAAGAAAACACAATTTCATTGCAAACATATTTGGAACAGACACAGAAATTATTGAGCTATTTATCAACATATTCCCCACCGGAATTGAGACATTTGTCATATCATGGGATCGACAGAGAAGTGCAGACGGCTGTCAAACGTTGGTTTTGATCCCAGGCGGCTGACTTCTACGACACAAGGTTACAAAAATTGATCCCATGATATGACAAATGTCTCAATTCCAGTGGGGGGGGGATATGTTGACAAATAGCACAACAAATGCTGTATCTGTTTCAATAAATCTTTCCATGCAATTCTGCTTTTTTCTGTAAGCGGTCCCAGGGAAAATCACTTTCTGGAAGGCCTCGTAATTGCGGTCGAGTGGCCAAAATTTGTATAAGCGCTTCTTTTGAAATTATTAACATGGTGGAAGAAAGAAAATAACTATTTTATCTGCCTCCATCAGAATGTTTGCTTGTCAGTTCGCTGAATGATAGCCGGTACTCTAGCGCTGAGATACCGAAGCGGCACAATGGCCACAAAAGTGTTGGTAAAAGAGTGTAACTGGTATTTGAAACATGAGAGAGCTGTTACATGGCTGACCAGACAAATAAGCTTGCGCATTTGTCGATTACTTTTTTATTTTTTGGAATGTTTACTAATAGAGAAATAACTGGAACTGTAGCGAATGCAATGTACCTGCGCTTAATTTTAATGATGGAGCTTCCGTTGTGACATTTAGATTTCGGCTCGTGCCATTCAAAACGTACAGTGTGACCTTAACCCTGCATTCCGTAATAGACTTCATTCAGCTCCGCGGCGGTGATTGAAATGTCTATGGTAGACTACTGTCGCTGCTCGTGCGGAATATAAATTATTAAACGGTGCCATTCACGTACTCTCTCGTTATATATTTTGAGCGATAAAACCGTTCAATTATTTGTAACAATTGTCTCTAAGGGGGCAATACTGAAATTCCCAAGTTCCATATCATTAAGGGTTCACATTAGTAAAATCAAAAACTGCCATACTCATGCAGCTAGAGTCGCCAAATTTTGATCACTGGTATATCTGGTTAATAATGACAAATGTACAAAATTTTATTCGCCTATGATGAAAAGTTTGCATTTTATAATATTTTATTATATTTTATTAAATCGCTTTATATAAAAAGTCCTTTGCGCCACAATTTATTTATTTATTCACTCACTCACTCACTCACTCATTTATTTATTTATTTATTTATTCATTCATTCATTTCTTTATTCATTCATTTATTTATTTATTAATTCATTTATTTATTCATTTATTTATTTATTCATTTATTTATTCATTTATTTATTTATTTATTCATTCATTTATTTATTCATTCATTTATTTATTTATTTACTCATTCATTTATTTATTCATTCATTCATTCATTCATTCATTCATTTATTTATTTATTCATCTATTCATTCATTCATTGATTCAGTCATTTATTTATGTATTTATTTATTTATTTATTCATTCATTTATTTATTCTGGTATTCAAGAAACACAAGAAATATATGGACCCTGTTTCTCTTCTAAATAACATACATATCAGTCAGTGAGTCGTTACAGGTATGTAATTTGCAGCGAAAGGTTCTCTTCCACAGTCTACCTATCTCGTGAAATTCAAATTCAAAGTCTTTCAAATACAAAACAGCCTATTACAAATTCTTTGGGATTCTTTACATATCATCCAATCATGAAAAGAAGTTACACATTCACATTACAATATGAATATACATAACGTATATTATTTATATATTTTCAAACATTATTATTGTACTATATTTTAAAGCTTAAAGTGTTTAGTGCAGCCAATAACAGTAAGCTTATAATAGTATTTAACTTGTTTATTTAACGACGCAGTATCAATTATTGGGTAATAGCGTCGATGAAATTGATGACAGCAAGATGGTATTTAGCGAGATGAGGCCGAAGATTCGCCATAGATTATCTCACATTCGTCTTACGGTTGGGGAAAACCTCGGAAAAATCCAATCAGGTAATGAGTCCAAGCGGGAATCTAACCCACACCCGAGTGAAAATCCATATCACTAGGCAAACGCGCTACTAGTATCTGACCTTGGGCTACCAAGGCTGTACGTAAAGTTGGTACTGAAATATAGGACTGCAGGGAAAGTATATTGACCTACCCTTCATCTAGCGGGAAGATATCTGTTTTTTTTTACGCAAATCAGTGAAACAGTGAAGTGTTTTCATCTGTAGAGATGTTACTAAAAGTTAGATTTGACGAATTCTTGCACAAAAGTGTGCAACATATATTTATCAATGCAGTAAAAACTAAATGTCGATTTTGGAAAAAAATTAGACTTGATCGGTTTTTGCACCGAGATCTTCAATTTTTCTTCAAATCAATTTGAATAGATTGTGAATCAAGATGAAGAGAAATTTATGCCTTTCTATATGAAAAAAATGTAATTCTCCCAGATAGAAAGAGCCTTCCCGAGAGAGAAAAGATTCTCATAACTTTTGACGTAACCTTTATAGTTCCAGTGTTGCATTATAATGTATTTCTCAAGTTCGAGGCACTAGAGACATGTATAATCCCAGTTTTGCTATACGGCTGCCAAACTTGGACATTGTCCGAGAGACAACGCTCAAGTATACAAACATGCCAGAGGAAGATGCAAAGAAAAATACTGGGCATCACGCTACGAGACAATGACTGACGAACACTACTGACGCAGCAGAACGAGCCACGGCAACGAAGTGGATCTGGGGGGGACATGTGGCGAGACTACACCAGGCAAGATGGACCCATGCAGTCACGATGTGGGACCCCTACGTCGGAAAGAGAGGACAGGGAAGACCACGGCTCAGATGGTCTGACATGTTTACCAAAGAGGCGGGGAAACAATGGTCGAGGACAGCAAAGAACAGAGTTTTGTGGAAAGAACTAGGGAAGGTCATTGTAAATAGATAACGTAATCAGTGTTAAGATATTGTAAATAGTAAAGTCAGTATTAGTGAAAGTGTAAGATAAGTTTTGTAAATAGTAAAGTCAGTGTTGAGAAAGTTTCAGTTAAATAGTGTAAATAGCAATCAGTGTTTATCAAAGTGCTGGTGTCAGTATAATGTGTGTAGTGCAAGAAAAAAAAATGAACAAAGAACAGAGTGCTGAGACTAGTTAAAGTCTAACAGGGTTATTAACCATGTCACAAAAGTAGTGTACACGACAAGCTCGCCTAAATTGGCGAGTACACTTGAGCCATCCCTGTCGAGGGGGTTCATTCACTCATCCATTATAATGTATTAAATTAATAAACTTTCCCCATGATAACTTAATGATATAAATTTATTTACATATTACTAAAATGCCATATTACACCAGAAAAATACCGCATGTTTCGACGATAATTATATCAACATACATTTTATAACGAGACATACGTTTTGTTTAAACATGACCCGAATCACAATAATTTAGACTGCAGGTCGGTTTATTATTTTAAATAAAAATAAAGCATTTATTTTGAACTGTATTTCACTGTGTACTGCGTTACCATTCTGTAAATATTTTGTGCTGTTTGCACAATATTCCCATTTTGTATTTTCATGTCATAAGCAAATACACACATGCAAGCCGACATGGCCACAGTGTAAACCAAAATTGTGAATTTTAATACCACCTAGGTCACGTAGTTTTGTTTTCAATACGATGTCCTGTGTTGTCTCACCTAGAGACGTATTGTCGTACATTAGAAAAATTACAATATATCAGTGTGATGTATCAAGGATTACATATAACAGAATTGTGCAAGCAGCAAATAAATTGATAAGAAAAGAACAAGCAGGATTTCGCACAAATAGATCATGTGTTGATCAAATTAATACCTTAAGAATAATCTGTGAACAATGCAATGAATGGGAAAGTACCTTATATTTACTATTTATCGACTTTGAAAAAGCGTTTGACTCGCTTAATAGAGATTATATATGGAGAACAATAACAAAATTTGGTATGCCAGAAAAAATTTGTAGACTAATTAAACTTTTGTATGAAAACTATACTTTTAATGTCATACACAAAGGTATGCTGTCAGAAAATATAATAACTACATGCGGAGTAAAACAGGGTTGTATCTTTCTCCGATCATATTTCTGATTATTATGAATGATATTATGGAAAGGTCTGTTGGAAATGCTAGAAGAGGTATAAGATGGGGATTAAATGATACCTTGGAAGATCTGGATCTCGCTGATATCTGTTTGCTCTCCCATAGTTTTGGTGACATGCAGAATAAAGTCAATAAAGAAGTAATAAAAGGGGCTCATATGAAAATAAACGTAAAGAAAATTAAAGAAATGAGATTAAATAGTAAAAATATATATAAAGTTATAATAAATAATAATACCATTGATACTGTTCAAGAATTTAAATATTTGGGTAGTATAATTAACAAGGATGGTGGAGCCTTTGACGATGTAAAAAACCGAATAAAAAATGCAAACAGTGGATTTGTCCAGTTGTACCCAATATGGAAATCTTATATTATATCTAGATCTACAAAAATTAAAATCTTTAACAGTAACGTGAAATCAGTCTTATTATATGGCTGTGAAACATGGAAAACAAGTAAAATTATACAAAATAAACTGCAAACATTTGTCAGTAGATGTTTACGAAGAATCTTAAAAATTAGATGGCCAGATATAATCACAAACTCAGAACTACGGAAGATAACAAATCAGAAAGAAATCACAATAGAAATCAAAAGACGGATGTGGAATTGGATAGGGCACACAATCAGGAAAGAAGATGGAGCAGTAGAAAGAATGGCTTTGGATTGGAACCCCCAGGGTAGTAGAACAAGAGGAAGGCCAAAAATACATGGAAGAGAACAGTTTTGGAGGAAATTGCTAGGGAGGGGAAAACATGGAGCGAAGTGAAGATGTTAGCTACAAATAGGGTCCGATGGAGGCACTTTGTGAATGCCCTATTCTCCTCATGAGGAGATACAGGAGTTTGATTGATTTGAGTGTGACGTAGACCTACATTTAAAAAACACGTGATATAGGGCTTGATGCAAACTCCGTCAATGTAAAGGTGTATTTCTACCAGATCGACAAAACAGAAACAGCATCCAGTTCGCGGAAATAGCAACCCGAGTTTACAAAAATGGAAACATTTTGGAGATTCTGTGCAGCAGGTGGCTGGTATTGACAATATCTGCAAGTCCCACCTCACGAAAAGATCAAAAGGTTTCAGTTTTCTTTTTTTCTGACTCATGGTCTGTCCGGTGACCGCAATAGATCACTAAAATTTTGGACACAGGAGGTTTATCACGCTATAAATTCCACTTCACACATCATCTCTGTATTCCTCATCTTTCACTGTTGCTACCTCTCGTCACTGGAACTCTCTGCCGCCTGAAGTCAAGGGCTGCCGAACATTGAAATCTTTCAAATCCAAGTTAGAAAATTATCTTATGACGAGTTGCCAAACTAACTTACTATTATGACAAGTGTTGTATTGCATGTTTCCACGTATTCACATTTTTTTTAATGTTCTAGTGATATTTAACTTATTTTATATTTTTGTTTTCATATTTTCCGATAACGGTATATCTCTAATGTGATAAGCTGAGCTGTATATAATCATAATTTTCCTTACTGTGTGTACTTAAAAATATTGTATTCATTGTATGCTTTGTACTGCACTATTTCATTACTACTATTAGTATTATTATTACTATTAGGCCTGTTATTATTATTGTTATTATTATTGTTATTATCATTATTATTATTATTACTATTCTTATTTATTATTATTATTATTATTATTATTATTATTATTATCAATAATTGTCTTATTTTTTATACTTTGTATGCCTCATGTATTTTTGACCTGCTGTTCACATTTTATTACGCTTTTTTCTTTCTTTCTCTATGTTATATATTATGTCTGATTTCTTCTTACTTGTTGTTTACATTTTATTATTATTATCATGTTCAGTTTTGTGTGTAAAATTGTAGTGTACTTTGTAAATTTGTAGTGTTTTTGTAACGCAGTTTTTACTCCTGGTTGAGTGTAAGAGAAGGCCGTATGGCCTTAACTTTGCCAGGTTAAATAAATCATTATTATTATTATTATTATTATATTATTATCAAGGTCTCAAATTCCATTGTAGACATTCCCACACTTATAGTCATAGCTTCCTAAGCTTCAATATTCTATTCGACATATTTAACAAAATTACACATCACAGCACACTACTGCCTGAACGACTAGAACACAGTTCGTAAGTTCGTGTACGTCGAAACTTAAGTGCAATCTGTTTTATTTATTTATTAATTATTAATTAATTAATGTATTTATTTATTTAAGGTGGTAGGGATAATGCCATCAGGCCTTCTCTTCCCTTCTATCGAGGGATTACAACTACAATATTAAGAATACAATTACAATTATAATTCCAATTAATATTAAATTTACAAATACAATAAAAATCAAAGTACTAAAAGATTAACTGATTAATAATAGCTCGACAGTTTATTGTAAAAGTTAAGAAGAAAGAATTTTTTTTATTAAGTAAAAAGTAAACCTACTCTACGCAGTGAGAAAATGCTTAATAAGTTTTCTTTTGAACGCTACTAAATTCCGACAGTCTCTGATGTCACTGGGTAGGGTATTCCACAAGCGCGAGAGCGAGATTGTGTATGATGCTTTAGGTATAGATTTTTCCTCTGTCATAATCACAGTCTAGTATATACAGTCACGAAGCTCAATGTGTAATAAATATGCATCCATAGATAGTTGCTAACCACTAGGATCGCTACTATTGCCTCATTACAGACAATGCGAAATAGTACCTACACAGTCTATTGTTCCTAGCAACCTCAACAACTCAAGCTTCGTGACTGTATATACGAGACTATGTCATAACTTCATTCCTTCTTTTTCCATTGGACTGAATGAAGCTTGTACCAGCATCACACTTGTATGGAGAATTTTCTGCAACGACCAATAAATCGATACTCTCTTGGTTTCTACAGAGTATAAATTATCTATGCTATCAAACTTACTGTATGTACGAGTAGATGATATAGTATAGAACACTGAACAATATACAGGATGTTTCAGCATTTAATCGAAGAAATTTAAGGGGTTGTAGAGAGTCCTAGGTAAGTATTTTGAGATAGGGAACTAGGAGTGCGCGGATTCCAACTTACACGTAATGGCGTGAAATATTTTTGGGTCAGCACGCCACTTATTTATCATTTAACTTGCAGTGTACGTAAATTATGCATACCAGTATTCTGTGTAATAGAAAATATCTGAACAACAAGAAACTACTGAAAAGACTTCTTGACCTCTAATATGAGATCGTTTTACTACTATTGAGTTTCTGTTGTTATTGTGTATTTTAGATGACTTGTGTTCATGTATGTTATCATCCAGTCTGCTGTCAAAAAATCTGAAAGTCAGAATTTATAAAACAGTTATATTACCAGTTGTTCTTTATGGTTGTGAAACTTGGACTCTCACTTTGAGAGAGGAACATAGGTTAAGGGTGTTTGAGAATAAGGTGCTTAGGAAAATATTTGGGGCTAAAAGGGATGAAGCTACAGGAGAATGGAGAAAGTTACACAACACAGAACTGCACGTATTGTATTCTTCACCTGACATAATTAGGAACAATAAATCCAGACGTTTGAGATGGACAGGGCGAATCCAGAAATGCATATAGAGTGTTAGTTGGGAGGCCGGAGGAAAAAAGACCTTTAGGGAGGCCGAGACGTAGATGGGAAGATAATATGAAAATGGATTTGAGGGAGGTGGGATATGATGATAGAGAATAGATTAATCTTGGTCAGGATAGGGACCAATGGTGGGCTTATGTGAAGGCTGCAATGAACATCCGGGTTCCTTAAAAGCCAGTAAGTAAGTAAGTGTTCATGTATGTGATTATAGATATTGATTAATGTTTGGTAACTGAGGCGCTGATGAATAATGGCATGTAAATTTCCAATCCGACATTTGTCTTTGTGACTGAGGGAAACTATGACAAACCCCAGTCAGTTTGGTCGGCCACGGGGTTTGAACCCGGTATCTCCCGGATGCGCGTCTAGAATGCTAACTCTGAACCAACTCGCTCGATTACATGGCATTGCTTCTCCATAAATCGCAACCGTTCATCAAATAAATGCAGAAAGCAACAGGATACTACTGCATTTTAATTTCTTTTTTTCATGAAATTTGTATACGAGAACTCTACGACGAAAATTCCACAACGAAAATAACCCACATGAATTTCTGTTCCAGAGTTTCGTCAAATGATAAAACTGTAATTACTGTATACTGGAATAACAGATTAAAACTAGTATTAGGTCGTAACAGCCACGCCTTCTCATCAGACAGAATCCCTTCCACAGACACTGGTACACGAGCATCATGGTGAGAGGGGATAAAGGAAATGTAAACAGAATTCAATCCCCACAATGTGACACAAAGTCATTCTGGCAACAAGACACCCCACTCAATTGTCGTCCATTAGTGTGACTCAGCTACGTACATTATAAACTGAAAAAGGCTTACTTACACTATGCACACACATACACACTCTAAGACAGTGATGTCAAAGCAAGCGCATTTTTCGGACCTTGACGTCGTCCGCGTGCAGCTAGCGCTAAGTATGGAAAGAGGAAGGGTTGTGTATATGAATAAGCAACCTGTTGGATTAAGAAAACAGTGATGCACAAACTTCAAACGCAACGTGAAATTTTATGTCGTTATTTTTATATGGTTTCTTTCTGTTTAATATTATCTATATTGTCTGTAAAACAAAAGTACTAACACTGATTTCTTAATATTGCACTTGTGTTTTAAATCTTAATAACATAATAGAGAGTTAAGAAGGAATATTCACTTAAAATTTCATAGTAGTATAATATTATACTGTATTAAGTGGATGAAACACATCATTCATAAAGAAAGTGATATTCCAAAGAAAGAGATTGAGTATGACATGATAAGTTGGAATTTATATTGATGGCATCTTTAGCCTTACAAAAATAATCAATAAACTAATCAAAACAATATTACAGTACAAAGCAAAGTTACCTAGGTACTGTATCTGTTTTAAGTGTGACTAATATTACATAACAAAACTCTTATCGCATTATGCTTTTAAGGTGATATTTGTGAGCAACTGCCTATCATCAGAATATTAAATTATTTTCTCGAAATCTGCTGAAGCTATAGAGCTGACATTTTTAAAACACATGGGCACGTATCTTTTGCTTATGATGTAACAGTAGTTGCTTTGTTAATTCATTTCCTTACAAACAATTTCCATGCGAATGTTTTCAAAATTTTCAATACACTCTCTTTAGTAATACGTATATACGGTATATTAGATTTACGAAAACTGAAAATTTCACTTTTCTATACGAAAAGTTGAGAAAATATTTGTTTTGAATAAAAAAATCAAACTTGTGAAAAATGAGCATTAAAATTAAAACTTACATTCTTATAATGCACTTATACTTCTCAGGCAAATCTAAAAATTAACATGTATAGAGTTTTAATAAGTTCTCTTCCCTTTATCTACTGAATCAGTGCTCGACCAAGCGGCATATACCACCTCTTTCGTCTGTCTTTTTCCTTTCCGCTGTAAAGCGCTCAGGCTCTCCAGGCTGGGCTCTAAAGCGCGCGCTTGCTCCTGTGGGCATCAATTGACATGCCTGCTCTAAGACTATACAGTTTTCAGAGCAAATAAAATACTATTCCCTGAAGTATATTATATTCTTTACTTCTTAGAATGTTAATCCGTATGCTTATAACGATTTCTCATATAATGGACAAGGGTTCAATTCCTACCTCTAAATGAGGTCAGTTTTAAAGGTAAAATAATTTCGTTTTCCTATCCTCCTCCATCTTCTTTTACATCTTTTCAAATACATTTTAATTATAAGCAACGATTTTCGAATAAAATTCTGAATCAAATATCCTGAATGATTTCCCTGAAAGGAAAGAATCCGGAACGCTATATCCGGAATCCCATTTCCCCAATAGAGGAAATTGGCCTAATGTGGGGTAACTTTTTCTGTTTCTTAAATACCGTCGAGAACATCAAATATTTATATCTATGGATCATGTAAATTGATTCTGCAACTCTTTTCTTACATTGTAGGATGTCATTCATCTATATCAATAACTCAATTTTAAAAAAAATATCAAAACTGATTTCCTAATATGGGGTAGTGCCTAATATGGGATGATAGATATTCCTAATATCGAATTTCTAATGTAAATGCGCATGTAACTACAACAATTTTAATTATTACAGTGAACTCGTGTGTACTACTGCTTTTGTCAGCTCTGAGCATGCGTTGAATCAGGTACTTTACAAAATTCAGGCGGGCCACATTTTTTTTGGCTCAGTAAAGAACAGATGTTTATATAATTTTTTTGTGTGTGTGTTTAGTTCGGATAGTTTGTATGTTTAGTTTGTATAATTTAGTCTATGTATTTTAGTGTGGATAGTTCGTTTGTGTGTTTAGTTTGTATTATATGTGTTTAACTTGTATAGTTTGTAAGTGCATAGTGTAAGCTCTCTTGAACTTGTTTCTCAAGTGTAGTACACCTTCAGCTCACCCTACACTACTGTAGGAGACCGTTTTCCTTTACGGGATTTCAGGCTTCTCATATTTTATATTCATACAGAACAGATTTTAAGGCCGGTATTCATAGTCGGTGACTTATTTGTTCAATAAGTATGACTTTGTTAAATTATACTTATTGGAACATCTTAACTTGTATGATTATGGAATTCATAGTCAGCTAATAAGTCGTACTTTGCTAAGTCTGATCCAATAAGTGCGACTTATGTGTTTACAAATAAGTAGAACTTATTCGTATGAGAAATTGCAAGGCCACTGTCACGACAATGTAAATCAGACAACCGTTTTTCTTTTGTCTCTAAATTTGTATGCATAGCTTCTAAAGGATGAAATAAAATTATTGATGTTATGTGCGGAAAGAAGAAAAACAAATATTTTACTTAAGGTTATGTAGAGAAAATGTATTGAAGGAGATGATTCTAAAATGATCAGAGATTGTAGAGAATAACAAGGCCGACGCAGTTTCTTCAAGACAGAAGATTACAGAAGAATGCAATTCGTCGATACATACTGTGGAACATGTAAATACCTACGCCTTAAGCAATATTTTCTTTGGAAAATGTATATTATAACATAAATAAAGAAATTATGAAGTTAGTTTACGCGAAATTGGTAATTTTATTGTAATTTGGTTATAATGATTACAAAGAATTGGAAAACAACTTCGGATAGGCTACTATGGACGAACATCAAATGCCATCAACGGAATGTTTTGACCAAAGAAAGTCAGACATTAATGGCTACAGGAGGTGGTCTTCCAGAAAATGTGGGAATGACAATAGAATATTTTCTGCCTTCCTCTTCGTTTCCTCATATGATCCATATATCTTAATGTCGTCTATTATCTGATATCTGCTTCTACCCCGAACTCTTCTCCCGTTCACCATTCCTTCCAGTTCATCCTTCAGTAGGCAGTTTCTTCTCAGTCAGTGACCCAACCAATTGCTTTTCCTCGTCCTGATCAGTTTCAGCATCATTCTTTCTTCACCCACTCTTCCAACATAGCATCATTTCTTATTCTGTCTGTCCACTTATACGTTCCATTCTTCTCTATATCCACATTTCAAATGCTTCTATTCGCTTCTCTTCACTTCGTCGTAATGACCATGTTTCTGCCCCATACGATGCCACACTCCATACAAAGCATACAATACAGACCGATATCAATTCTTCCCACTCTTTCAAAAGCATTAGAACATATTGTACACGGACAACTTACGAACTATCTCGACGAACACAAACTCCTCGATGACTATCAATCGGGTTTTAGGCATGGACACAGCACTACTACAGCCCTACTTAAAGTGACCGAGGACATCCGTGAAGCTATGGATAGGGGTGAAGTAACGGCACTAACTCTTCTCGATTTCAGCAATGCCTTTGGTTCTGTTGATATCGACTTGCTTCTTGCAAAGATGAAAACTTTGCACCTATCAGACAATACCTTGAGCTGCATGGACTCCTACCTACGGGACCGCCAACAGTGTGTTTCACTTGATAATCAATTCTCCCAATGGCGATACACAAAGGCGGGAGTGCCGCAGGGCTCCGTATTAGGACCACTACTTTTCTCTATCTACATTAATGACGTATCAAAGAACTTACAGTATTGCCGATATCACCTCTGCCGACGACCTAAAACTTTACATACATTCCAGACCCAATACGATCAATGAATCGATTGACAAGTTAAATTGTGACCTAGCCACTGTCTCCACTTGGGCGGCCAATTTCGGACTCGCACTTAATCCAAGTAAGACTCAAGCCATAATTATTGGACATAAGCGTGTAGTTAACTCCCTTAATAACAGTAATCTTTCAGTTGTTACCCTTAACAACACGCTAATCCCTTATTCATCTGTCGTAAAAAATCTTGGCTTCTTTTTTGATAATAATCTAAGTTGGAATTTTCAAGTTAAAGAAACGATAAAGAAAATCTGTTCCTCCTTTCACTCTTTGAGTCGCTTGAGAAACTTCTTGCCCCAGCAACTAAAACTTACCCTAGTACAAACCCTAGTAATGCCGCACTTCGATTATTGTGATGTTTTGTTAAGTGATCTAAGTTCTGAACTGTCAGTCAAGTTACAGCGAGCTCAGAATATGTGCATCAGATACGTGTGCAACATCCGACGATATGATCACATATCACCGTCCTTCGCAAGTCTCTCGTGGCTCCGACTTAAAGAACGCAGAACTTTACACTCTTTGTCTTTACTCTTTCGAATTCTGCACACCTCAACACCAAATTACCTTTCGTCTCGTTTCTCTTATCTATACTCTAACCACGACGTAAATACCAGATCACTTATCTGTGGCACGCTAAATATACCTCTTCATAGAACATCTTGTTATTCCTCATCTTTTACAATATCCACCTCGCGTCAATGGAATTCCTTGTCACAAAGTATTAGGGGCTGCAAGACAACAAACACCTTTAAGAACAGCTTAAAAGATAACCTTATTAGCATTTCACTCCAATCATACTGATTTAAAATATTACTGACTACACTGTTGCTTTTTTTCTTTAGACATCATCCTGATTGTGCTGCATTTTCAAAATTGTCTCATAATAATCTCTTTCTATTATCTAATATAATTTGAAATATATTAACATTCTATGTATTTTAGTTTAATTCTGCTACCCAGTTTATTTCAGTGTTTAATTAATAGTTCATAGTATTTTGTTGTTTAATTCGTAAATAACTCTTGTATACATGTAACTCTCATCTAAATCAATTTGTTGAATTCTTTGTAAGTTCATGCATATGTATATACACTTTTTGCTGGTTGTGTGGAAGAGAAGGCCTTACGGCCTTAACTCTGCCAGCTAAAGTAAATCATTATTATTATTATTATTATTATTATTATTATTATTATTATTATTAAAGCACTTCACTAGTCTCTTCCTTAGTTCTTTTTCCAGAGGTCCGCAGATGATGCTCCGTTTTCTATTAAAAGCTTCTTGATGATGATGATGATGATTATTATTATTATTATTATTATTATTATTATTATTATTATTATTATTATTATTGTAGTGTTGCTGACTGCCAATTTCTTCAGGATGACATTAATTCAATTACCAATTGGTCACTTGATAACGGGATGGTGATTAATGAATCCAAAACTTACTTAATATCATTTTCAAGGAAAACCTCTACACTAAAATATAACTACTGTATCATCTAAAAAATGTATTAATTAACAGAAAAGATTGTATTAGAGACCTCGGTGTATTAATTGACAATAAATTATATTTTCACAACCACATTGATTATATTTATAACCATGCAATAAGAATGTTAGGAATAATTCAGTCAATTACTTATTCTTTTTCAACACCTGACTCTCTTTTAATACTACTGTATACTATACATTAGTGAGATCGAAACTCGAATATGCATCCGTAGTTTGGAACTCTATTACTAGTTTTGATTCGGCAAAACTGGAAAATATTCAAAGGAAATTTATTTCATTATGTTCGTACAGATTTCTGCCTAATAGCCCTCAGTATAACTATGATAAAAAACTGCGAGCACTTTAAATGTCGAAGCCTGTATGCCAGACGTCATGATCTCGATTACTTGTTCTTATCTAAGGTCCTTAAAGGTGACATTAATTGTGAATCTTTCTTAAACAATGTCAGCCTTCGTATTCCTATGAAGGACATGAGACATCACAAACTCTTCCATATTGGAAATTCTAAATCTTCCTCGCCGGTCTCCAGATGTATTAAACATGCTAACTTACATGTAGGCGATTTCGATCCATTCAATGTATAGAAGTATTAGAATATGGCAATGTCTTTGCTAATATTATTTGCATAATCCTTATACAGAAATTATACAGAAATTGGTAGTATGAATTAACTCCTTTCCCTGATATTTTATAGTTTTAATTCTTGTAAATTAATTATTGTAATATATGTTCCTTATGTTGTTGTTAAAGGGCGGGCGGGTAGCTCAGTTGGTAAAGCAGCTGGCTACAGACTGGAAGGTCCGGGGTTCGATCCCAGGTGGTGACAGAGTTTTTTCTCGTTGCCAAACTTTCAGAACGGCCCCGAGGTTCACTCAGCCTCCTATAAAATTGAGTAAAAGGCGGTCAGAGCGTGGTGCCGACCACACCACCTCATTCTAGTGCCGAGGTCATGGAAAGCATGGGGCTCTACCTCCATGCCCCCTAAGTGCCTTCATGGCATGTTACGGGGATACCTTTACCTTTACCTATTTTGTTGTTAAATCAAGTATTTAATTGTTCATTTTAATGTATTAATTGTATCACTGTGCTGGACTTTTATTGGCCTATGGCTGTTGTCCAGCACATAAATAATAATAATAATAATAATAATAATAATTATTATTATTATTATTATTATTATTATTATTATTATTATACCACTAGCTACTGCAGTGAAATTCATCTATGCAAGAAAAATAAATATATTTTAATAAAAAAACGAGGAAAATGGAGTTCGTGATAATCAAGACATTCTTATTTTAACAAAGGTATAGTTCCACATACATTTGTCATAGAACTGAACTCCTTAATAAAAATACGTAAATGCTCTATTCATCTGCTGTCATCTTCGATTCCTGATAAATTTTAGCAAGAAACATTCATGCAATACAAATAAACCAGGGCTTATGTTTTAATACCCGTAATTATGTGTGCATCATTTTGTGAAAATGTGTAATAATAATAATAATAATAATAAATTTGTCATCATCATCATCATCATCATCAAAAGTATACCATGTGTCGGATCATAAATAATTTCCAGGGTATTTTTCAGAGACCTTGAACTTAATTTTGATGTAATAACAGTGACATCTACAACGTAACATCCTGCAGACATGATCTCAACCTCGGCTCCACAATAGTACTAGAGTGAGTTTCCGTAACTGCTTGAGGGATTCGCAAGAGAAACTTCATGTCATGGGCGATCAGACTCCACATAAATGGAAGGTTACATGTCTCTTAAGCGTGAGAAACCACGGATGTTCCTGCAGTGTAAATCTGCCTTAATCGTGAAATTCCGACGTTAGGGATCTGTTTTCTGGAGCTACAGCTATACACAGAACGAGTTTCCTGCACAATCAATACCTCACGTTCTATCACAACGGAGTGACTTTGCTTGTCGCTGTTAAATACTTGATGACAATCAGTGGGGGCCAGCGGGACGCGACAATGAATTCAGTGGCACAATTCAACTCAAATTGGGCAAAGTGATTCTGACGTGCTGTGTGCTGAAGAGCGGGATGGGGAGGTGAGGGGAGGTTTATCCGATAGCTGGACCAGACAAAACTACATGAGAGACAGAGAAGCCGTGAGACTGGAAAGAGAAGGGGAAGTTATTTAAATGCCAGAGGCTGTAATGGCGTAATAGAGATGCAATCGCATTGCGATAGAAGAATTTCAGAGATTTTAACGCGAAAAATATCGTGTTCCATTTTTAACGTTGAATCGTGGTTTACGTGACAAGTCCTCAATGGTTATTAGACTTCAGTTGCAAGTCATTTGACCAGTGTGAGGATGGAATTCATATAGAATCTCGATATTGGATTATTACTCTCATTTTTGGAGCAAAGAATGTCGGAAATGCTTACAGTAATGCATCTCTGCATGAAATTAAATTTTTATTCTACAACTACAGGAGACTAATGTAGTCCGTCCGTGGAATAAAAGAATACTGTTACGAGAGGATATGAAATTGTAAATATGAAAAGAAAAGGTACAAAAGGAATTAAGAAACAAGGATAGGAAATCCAAAAACAAAGTTCGAACAAGCAGACAACTAAAATCTGTCATGTAACAATACCATAAATGGAGCGAGTTGGCTCATGCGTTCCGCATGGGACTCGCATTCGGTAGGTCCGTTGTTCGATTCCCAGACCGACCAACCTGACTGTGGTTTTTCCGTGGTTTTCCAGTTACTTAGGCAAATGGCGGGTTGGAATTTTCATTTCCCTTCCCCTCCCGTGTAGAAAAATAATTTAGATTTCATATAATTATTATTCATCTTCTTAATCTCATTCAGTAGACATATTCAGGTCTAGACGCATGTCTTCATCCGCTTACGGGAGGGGGCGTCCTCTCCGCAACCGTTCCAGAGTTCCCAGCCTTCCACAATATCTCTGCCAAGATTCATTCCTTAAGAGCACTTCTAAGGGCGCTTCGACACCTTGAAAGGGACGTTGGAATGGATACTGTGCTGCTTGGTCACTTTGGCGGTATGAATTTAGAGCGGGGAGGCCCCCACTGGGTGAGCGGGTGAAGGTCACATGCGGCCGGTGGGCTGGTACACCCTTACCCTCATTCATCCCCTACAATTCGGGGTGCACAATAAACCACAGTATGGTCGACGTGCAAAGGGTCCTCCTAACCCGCCTAACATATTGTACCTAGATGTATTGTGTTATATTTCCGCTGTGTTGACTGCTAGCTGGTGTGATGTCAGTGTCAACTCTAGGGAGAAAACATAATCTTACCCTCAAACTGGTTTGAAGGTCATTGAAATCAGTCCTGCTACATCAAAGGTACAGACGCGAAGTGCCTATACTTATAATTATCTATATGCTGGTTGAACCTTCACGCTAATGTCCTGTTAGTTTGGAAGCCTGAATTTCCAGTCAGACAGAGAAGAAAACCTTTCGTTTGCAACGCGATAAGGCCAGGCCTCACACCAGTTTCGCGAACACTGAGCACGTTGTAAAATTTGGCAGGACTGTCCTATTACACCCACCGTCCGGACTTAGCGCTTCAGACTTCCATCTCTTTGAACGTATTAAAGATGGACTACGTGGGCAGCAACATTTTCCAGACAAGAACGCTCTCATCGCAGCTGTAATAAAGTGGTTTGCATCTGTTGGTTCAGATTTTTACAAGCGCGGCATGCAGGCTCTTATTCATCGCTGGCAAAAATGCATAACGAATGGTGGTGACTAAGTGAAAAGCTAACTGTATGTAGTTGAAACCTTGCTTTATTTAAGTGTGTTATTATGCTATGTGTATCTGTTGTAGTTTCTTTGGAAATAAATAGGAAGCGTTACTTTCGGAACGACCCTCGTACATATTGACGGTGTTAAGGTAAAAGGGCTTATCCCACAAAAGAAAAATTGTTCAGAAACAGCTATAATTAAATTTTAGCACATTATTAGTTACTTTATACGAAATAATATAAACATATTTTCACGTTTTGTAATTAAATTTTAACTAATTACACTAATTACAGCAAAAAACTAACATTTAAAAATGAGGGTTAAGCCCTTTTACCTAAACACTAGTCCCATTTTTCTCCATCTTAACTGTACTAACATTCTCCACAATTCCCCTTTTATCATCTAGGTCACAAAAAATAGGTCACTACTTGAGTTTACGTGAAGTCGAATCGTCTTCGCGGTTTGCACAAAAATTAGTAGGCTGTAGTGTTATAGGATTCTAGACGACTCAAAGGTCTGGATAAGAGGCACCGGAGACACATGGATTTATTGTTACTTGACGAGGACATGACTCTTGTACAGATGTGGAAATAAAATTTTAAGGGCCCTTATTGTATAAGTTTCGCTTACAACACACTGCGCATGTGCAGTAAACAAGAGCTCCTGTATATATAGGCCTACTACTTGTGGACAGTCCTGCGAAATTATTGACTGCATATCGGTGAACTCCCATCAAGACTCGCTCCAAATTTTAATTTCGTATCTGTACATCTCTGAAATACGGCAGACCACCACCAGAAGTATAATAAACTTGATGGCTGGAGAGTAGTGCGGACGGTGGAGACAGCTTAACCTGACAGCATATCGCAAATCATTGCATCACAGGTGTTTAAAAAGCCAAATTGGGCTGAGGTGTTTGTGGATGCTCCATGTCTTACCCGATAAGAATCTCTACACTTCTACATCTCTCATATCAGGAATTAAGAAAATAGAATATGTACATTATTATTATTATTATTATTATTATTATTATTATTATTATTATTATTATTATTTTGATTTTGTAAATAGCCTACGTATATTAAATGCTAAAATACTTAATAGGTATGTCATCTACCACACCACGCAATAATATTTTAGTAACAAGAAAATGGTTGACGAGAATAAGTCGTTTTGTCATTTTTTGTGAAGTATAAAATTACAGTATCTAACATATGCACATGAAGTCAATACAATATCTACATTCAGAGATATGCGGCGTAAAAATCTGGCTGATAAATTTACAGAATATAACACAGACAATTACAATGTCCTCAGTTTTCACCAGAGCAACAGAGCAAGGAAATATAATAAAGTCAGTATGAAGAAAATTCACGGACGAAAGTCACAGATAGCACATGTTGACATGTAACATTGTGTGGTGCAGAAGACTGAAAAGTTTGAATTATCGAAAACTTTGTGCTCGATAGATTCTTCAAAATTGCTGACGGAGAGTTTGTCCCATTCTACTTGGGAGGTAAGTTGCGCAGGACAACTGTTTTCTTCTTATCATCAAAGACTAGTGGTCAAAACCGGTTTCACCATCTTGATCCCGAAACGTAACGACTGAGCACGAGATTGTACCACAATGTCACCAAAGGAAAGAAAATTGAGACATTCTTCATCCTGCCCTATCGCTTACGAACAGCAATAAAAATAATCTATCGCAAAGGCTCTATAAAACTCATACAGAGACGGAGAAAAAAGTGTTGATGGAATTGAATTATTATTGCGGAGGATAGAGGCTACATAGTTTATTGGGGTACGACATTTCGTTACCATACTTTTTTCCTTTTGCTAATGGCGGGTTCTTGACATATCATTCACCATATGAAGCCAATTATGTAGATCAATTTACCTACCCAGTCGTTGCCAAGGGTGCGCCATAGTAGGCTGTTCTACGCTACACCTGCGATGACATGAGATGATGATTATGATGATGATGATGATGATGATGATGATGATGATGATGATGATGATTTGTTGAGATGCCACAGGGGAACCGGAGCTCCGGGATAAAATCCCGTTTTACCTGGACCACGAACTTGCCCAACACAAGTAGTAAATCGTGGGTACGCCGAGGATCGAACCAGGATCACAGGATTACAAGTCCAGCGCTGTAGCCACTACCACCGTGGCAGCTGTTACCTTGTTGAATTTGAAAAATATATCTGTTTATTGCTTTCGAAAAAAAGTTAACAGTACATACGCGTCTTATTGTTCAGGTCATATGGTGGGTATACTCGGGTACACACTACTATTTTAGACTATTCAACTTACAGGATGAATTTGCGATATTGGTTAATAACGTTTCAGAACCGCCTTAAAATCAACCAATCACAGTTCTGTTTCTTCATAAGACACCTCGTACAATACTGCACATGGAATCGATCTGGGTAGTTGACAATATTATTTACTATGCCGTGATAAACAGCAGTTTGGTTTTGAACTTCATTGCCAAGGAAGCATATTAATGTCTTACTGCTATGTTTTGTAATAATTTTTACGAAAGAAGCTATGGCGCGACGTCACATTCTTAGTCATAGCATGGCCTACACTGAACAACTTTATATATAAATAAACGTTTAACATGAGTTTAATATAGCAATTCCTTTGTTTTTTAGAACTTTGAACATGTACAGTGGAACTCCACAAATAGACGCTCACTCTCGTATACTTCACGATACAAGGCAAGTCAACGCATCCTGTCCCGTGCTGCACAGGGCTAACCAGTTGAACCAGTGCAGTAGTGTGCAGATACTCGTACACGTTGGCAGCAAGGCAGGGAACAAAAAATGTGTACTAATGTTGAAGCAGAAGTACTGGAACGGTTCAAAAAAGGTGAATCAATCAGAGCCATCCCTCAAGAATTCGACATTTCGATCAGAACAGTGCATAGGATAAAACAAAATTCATCTAATTACGAGGCATTCTGTAGTGATTATAAGAAGCTTTGTTATTATCAGTTGATTGTAGGATGAAAACACAGCTTATTTTGTGTATTTCCTAAATTTAATCAATAGGGATGATTTATGTTCTCTCTTGAAGGGTATACGCCATTTTAAAATAATTTAATACACAAACACTACTATTACAACAAATGCTCAGTAAGTTTTTGTAGTTTTATTCTCTTCGGCTCTAATTAACAATAACAAAAATGCAGGTTACCAGGCGACGATAGAAAAGAAAAGATGCGAAAACAAATGAATGTGGTGTATAAACAATTGAATGCTCTTTCATATTCAAATATAAAAATATAGGGGTGTCATTTGAAATTTCAAAGTGGGAGTGGCTGGAGGTGGGAGGTGAAATCTAAAATGCAATTAAGCCTTGTTTAAGACTTCCCCCTTGGTATCTAAATTTATGTGTTTTTTTTTTTTTTTTTTTTTTTTTGTTTAAATTGAATTCAATTAATTAACTAGTTATTTAGAGTGGGAAGTTTTTGAAATGAAAGCCCCGTATGTAGATATATTTAGAGAGTTTTTCCTCTCGAAGTTTGTTTTATGTTTCAGATGTATCACATATATATTATACTTAATCGCGGATTTGTTTTGTTATATATTTTGCATATACTACAATATATTATTTAAAATTATATACGTTAATTATTTATGTTTCGGTCCGCACGCCATAAAAAACATTGTACAGCCCTTATGTTTACCAATGTCCGCAGTACTCCGTAGAAAGACAGCGTTCGTACCTCGTCTTGCACACGGACCATTGGTGTGTCTATTTGTGGAGTTCCACTGTATTTATATTAGGCGATTGTCAAGATGGCCATGACGAGACCACGTGACTCCGAATCGTGCCGAAGCCTGTTTTTCTCGTTAGCCAAGTAATTATTATCATTTACGTGAAGTAATTCGGTGTTGCAAGTTATTTAATTTTAGTCGTTGAATAATCTTATTAAATTGCACTCTGGTTTCATCTTATTAGCATAATTTCACGAGCCTTTCATTTAAGTATAGTCGTCATATTTATTTTCATATTTCGTTACGATTCATTTTAGAATGAAATATGATTTATTAATGATATAATATAATATAATTTTGTTTTATTAATTCAGTCTAATTGACATATCAAAAATATAAAAAGTCAATGACACTTACCCATGTAGGCCTAAGTGATCATTGTGTACTATACAAATATAGTACACTAAATTTCATATACTCTGATATTAAATTTCATTACAGATAAGACCCAGTCTCAAAAATCTTCTCAATGTAAATGTCAACACAGATAACGTGTGCAGTACACACGATCTTAAATGTGAGTATTTTCGACAACAATTTAATAAATTTTAACATCACGTCATATAGGATTCTCTACATAATAACTAACATATTTCAGATTGATTTCACCGTAACAAGTAATGAACCATTGAGACAAGATTAGCAGCAAAACATCCAATTAATGAAATTATGAAGTTTAAATGAGGAATGGAATGTTTTTAACATGTTCACAGTTTTATGATGTTATAATTTAAACACAACACATCAGTGCAGCCACAATTTTATATCATTATTATGTATTAAATTTTCATACCTGTACATTAATTTTAGATTGTTAATTACCATAAGTCAATTTTAAATAGTTATTATTTTCATTATTAAAAAGGTTGTGATTAATCATTCGTTCCACAATAAGAGACAAAATGCACAAGATATTGTATGTAAAAAAGCCTGATGATGTCCGAAGGGCGAAAACGTTTGCTTAATTTTTAATTTTTATATTTGTATAGTACACAATGATCACTTACATGGGTAAGTGTCATTGACTTTTTATATTTGTGATATGTTAATTAGACTGAATTAATTAAACAATATTATATTATATTATATTGACTATCTGAACATTTCAACATGCTTTCTAAGATAATGATTTATAAAATTTGTGATCTGAGAAAGATGCCATATTCACAGGAAAATGAAGTAGAGGAAGATTTATTCATAGGTGCAGACAAAAATGTGTGTTTAAAACCGAAATTTCCATTGCTCTAGTCTCTAAACATAAACATGTTGCTGATAGTTCTGGTAATGGCGAAAACATAAATTTCTATTAATTTATTTATGTAATATATTACACAAAAGTGATTTTATGGGTCACAGAGGGCACTGCAACATCTTAAATTTAAATTATGAATATTTGAAGTCACAATCATTTTTCTGACTGAAGAATAATCTCTACTACTGCAATTTACATTCTGTATCATTTTCAGGAATGTAATGTACGGAAGTTTCATGCATTTTGTAGACTCCAGTATTTCTGAGAGAATGAATATTTAGATAATGACGTAGTGGAACAATGTAAAATTTTGCATTTTATAGTCCCTGTTTTGTGGAGCATTTGACTTAAATGAAAGAAAGAAATGAGGACAGAAGTTAAACATTTCTACACTCAAGATTCATGCACAGAACGTGGAGGGAGAGCACTCGCTTAGCTCGGCGGGATATGAAAAGGGAGATAATAAATTTAACGTTATGTGATGTACAAGCCCGTCACTGACTCATCCCTTATTTACGACTACCATGAATTTTTCCCCCCACTTGTGTATTCTGTACAGCTTTCAGAAGAAACAGACACTTGAACTCTGATCCAAGGAAATGAAGAGAAGACTGTCTTGAATATGACATTTCCATTTAATTACAGTCGCCATATTTATTTTCATATCTCTGACAGTAAATGAAAATTCCAAGGACGGATTGTGACGATTTACAGCAACGCCATAAAATACCATAGTGAAGTATGTTACAACATTATAATAATACATTACAAGCTGTAGGTATACAGAAACTGTTGCTATTAATATAAATTATTAGACACTTTTATTAATATTATATCGATATCACGATATGATAAAGAAATCACTGTGAAGATACGCTAAGAAGAGTATGGCATAAACCTTAGAGTTGCAAGAATCCCTGTTGAAGGAATTGTCTGTCATGAAGTTCACACACGCTTTTCCACTACATATTTTACATGTTTAGCAATAGTTAACTTCTACAGGGACGTCATTTTCTTTTTACTAACATTTTTAATATTAACCTGGTTATACCTTTAGAGAACCGGAAACACCGTTTGCTACCCTCTTCCACGACTGTAGTTCGATGATACTGGCGTAAAACACAAACAAATCACTTTACTAGGTATAGGAGGGAAGAAAAGTAGTTCATCCATTTACGTAAACTAGGAAATATCGCGATTTTGAGTTCGATAATTTTCATTACGTTTTTGTTTAATCAAAATACAGTACGTGTTAAGAATAAGTTAAGTGTTTTTACTCACGAACTGAGTTATCCATGCGAACGTATTCATTATGCAATGTATGTTATACTGTCTACAGCATATTAGCGTACAATATAGAGAATGAAGTTAAATTTAAAAATAATCATAATTTGGATATTTAAGTACATTTTTGAAAATGGTGGCCGTTCATTTCGATACAGGCTTCAGTTGTTTTGTGCATATTATCGCACTATAGACTATTGCATCTAATTCCAATTGCCAGTTTCGTCCTTCGTACTAGTAACTCATGTTGAAATAATTCTGTACCTACTCTATAAAAGAGTACCTTACGTACTGTAAATTCAATCTTCACTTCTGCCCGACCCGCACAGATAAAATTACTCAGACATGCTATCTACTGTCCGTCCAAGTGGTTACGCCGCAGGATCGTAGAAAGAGGGGAAATCACGTGACAGTTAATTACTTAATGAGGCCCTTTTTTTTAAGTTATTTTAAACAGTTGTATAATATTACGTATACGTCCAATTCCTAAGAGAAATTAATGTTTTCAGAAAAGAGCTAAGACAGCCCAGCTCTTACAGAGGGGCGAGCAGAAGCAGGTGGGGGAAATTGGGATGCGGCGTAGGCAAACGGACAGTATCTGTGCGAAAATGTGATTCAATATTGATAGCTCTTTCGTCACTGTAAAACGTGAACATATTTCTGGAACGTACTATTCTCACTAACTCAGTGATGTTTACTATACGCGGCCTTGGTTCTGTGTGGAGGACAGTTGGAACTTCATTATTGGAAGGGGTGGGAGTGAAGTACATTCAAAAACTCAGGTACAATAAAAATTGAAGTAAAAAGAAAATGATGTCCCTGTATTTCGCTTACTTACAAATTTCGTTGTTTTCACAATTCTGGATATCGGACAATTGATCGGAGAACTCTTCGACCCGTTTAGAAAGTTTCGTAAAATAGAGTTTTCGAGTCTAATTCTACTTATGTTTTATGTAACGACGCTCACAACTGCCGAGGTTATATCAGCGTCACCGGTGTACCGGAATTTTGTCCCGCAGTTCTTTTGTTCTGCTCCAGTAAATCTACTGACATGGGTCTGTCGTATTTAAGCACACTTAAATGCCATCGACCTGGTCCAGGATCGAACCCGCAACCTCGCACAAAAAAGATCAGCACTCTACCGAATGCGGCACTCAGGCCGACGGTTTTCGTGTCAAACTGGTGTCTTCCGACAACTGCGAGTCGTTAATAGATGCTTTTCGCACGGATGGAAGTCTGGACTTGTGGAAAATAAATATCTACCGATATTTTTGTAACAATCAGTACAACTGCTTAAGAAGTACCAGGTACAACACAAATTGCTGCTGGAGACATAGACTGCAGTGGGGAAGAGAACTACGAAGATAACCTGCTCGGACATTGCATTTGTTTATGATATAGCTACATAATAATACTATGTTAAGCGATCCCTATGAACGAGTTATTGCATTTTGTTATTACTTATCACTTCCGAAAAGAAGGTTAATTTCTCGGATTTCTTTATCAAATTATAAATTTATTTATTTATTCATTCATTCATTCATTTATTTATTTTGGTGTATTTATTATTATTATTATTATTATTATTATTATTATTATTATTATTATTATTATTTAATGTACCGAAGTACATATGATATTTCCATGCAGATATTCTGCGTCATCATACGATGAAAGAGTAATGGAACGGAGAACCCAAGAGTTGGAACTTAAACTGAGACGATTCTGTCCGGCGCCGGGGTGGGTACCCGGTGTGGCTTAGTGGATGAAGCATCAGCACGTAGAGCTGAAAACCCGGGTTCAAATCCCGGCGCCGGAGGGAATTTTTCTCCGTTCCATTACTCTTTCATCGTATTATTCTGGTGTAGTTAAGGCCATCAGGCCTTCTCTCCCACAACACCAGGAATACAAATACAATAATAGAAATAAACAGAAAAAAAATACACTATATACAAAGTAAAGCTACACAAGAAATAAAGAGAGAGATAGAAAAAACACTATAAACAAAGTAAAGCCACACAAAAAATACACAGGTAGCAGTCACACAAACTTTAAATGAGTGATTAAGTATCATAATTAATTGTATCCTAACTAATTTGTCAACAATTTATAAAAGAATTCAAGACCTTACATTCTAAAATGTGCTAAGTGCTAATTTATTAAATTTCATTTTATTCAATCTAAGAGAGGAACACCCGTATGAGAATATCACACTAAATTGTCCTTTTGTCGTAGCTTAACCACAGTCTAGTATAATAGTTACAAAGCTCAATACGTAGGGAATATGCATCCATAGACAGTTGCTAACCACTAGGATCACTACTATCGCCTCAGCACCGACAATGCAAAATAGTACCGGCACAGTCTAATGTTCCTAGTACTCTCATCACCTCAAGCTTCTTGACTCAGGCTGAACTGTAAGTGACCCAATTGTGTGCCAAAAGACGGTGTTGTAGATATCGCAACATGCATTTCGCAGTATGTCTTCATTATTAACTTCGAAAGTCGTTTTTGACATTTAGCACATTTAGAATTAAGGTCCTCAATTATTATTATTATTATTATTATTATTATTATTATTATTATATTATTAGTGTATATACATTATATATTCACATTCTAAATGAATTTCCATACATGTGTAATGATAAATATCACCATCGTTGTCACCATCACCACCATAAACATCATCATCATCATCATCATTATCATCATCTGGTTTGAACATTATTATTTAGATCATTGTGTCTTCGTTCAGGATTGCGAATAAATACTAAATATTAATTAACAGTTAATTTTTGTGGTCATATAGCCCTAATTTTGAAATGTGGATATGGAGAAGAATGGAACGTGTGAAGTGGACAGACAGAATAAGAAATGAAGCAGTGTTGGAAAGAGTGGGTGAAGAAAGAATGATGCTGAAACTGATCAGGAAGAGGAAAAGAAATTGGTTGGGTCACTGAGAAAAAACTGCCTACTGAAGGATGCACTGGAAGGAATAGTGAACGGGAGAAGAGTTCGGGGTAGAAGAAGATATCAGGTCATAGACGACATTAAGGTATTGGATCATATGAGGAAACGAAGAGGAAGGCAGAAAATAGGAAAGATTTGAAGAAAGGTGGAATTGAAGTGAAAGACCTGCCCTTGGGAAGAACACTTACTTACTGGCTTTTAACGAACCCGGAGGTTCATTGCCGCCCTCACATAAGCTCGCCATTGATCCCTATCCTGAGCAAGATTAATCCAGTCTATATCATCATATCCCACCTCCCTCAAATCCATTTTAATATTATCTTCCCATCTACATCTCAGCCTCCCTAAAGGTCTTTTTCTCTCCGGCCTCCCAACTAACATTCTTTATGCATTTCTGGATTCGCCCATACGTGCTACATGCCCTGCCCATCTCAAACGTCTGGATTTAATGTCCCTAATTATTCAGGTGCAGAATACAATGCGTGCAGTTCTGTGTTGTGTAACTTTCTCAATTTTCCTGTAACTTCATCCCTCTTAGCCCCAAATATTTTCCTAAGCATCTTATTCTCAAACACCCTTAACCTATGTTCCTCTCTCAAAGTGAGAGTCCAAGTTTCACAACCATAAAGAACAACCGGTAATATAACTGTTTTATAAATTCTAACTTTCAGATTTTTTGGCAGCAGACTGGATGATAAAAGTTTCTCAACCGAATAATAACAGGCATTTCCCATATTTATTCTGTGTTTAGTTTCCTCCCGAGTATCATTTATATTTGTTACTATTGTTCCAAGATATTTGAACTTCTCCACCTCTTCAAAAGATAAATTTCCAATTTTTATATTTCCATTTCGCACAATATTCTCGTCAAGAGACATAATCATATACTTTGTCTTTTCGAGATTTATAAATGAATGAAATGAATAGCCCTAATAAAAATGATTTAAGGCTAGCGCTTGACAAAGCAGAGGACAAACAAAAGAAAACAATAAATATGCAGCCAGATCCCACAGGGAATCAAACCTAGAACTATTAAATTTGTAGCTCGTAGAAACGCTACAGCAAAGAATCCATAGAATATCGTGTAATTGAGTTCGAGTATGTCTAACATTTAAATTAAGTATATTTTACATCCCTGTATTTCTGTCGCTGCAACAGAAACAGTACAACGAATTCTTGCAAGATGTTCTGTAAGAAGTCAGATGATCTTCTGCAAAGAAAACAACACGCTCAGACTCCAGTGTAGTGTACATAGGTTTAAACACAAAGTACCTATCCTTTCTTTACAGTCGGTTAACTCATAAATTCCACTAGGTTAAATTTATGTTAGCAGAGAAAATGTGTGTAGTGTTATCAGAGCTACTAAATAACCACACAGCAGTAAAGGATCTAGCATGAAACCATCGTAACCTTATACCGCCTTAGCCTTCACACACAAACCTCTGGTGCATAATTCAATAGGTCGTACCTGTACACGTATCCCCTATAGGAAGTAATGGAAGTGTTTAAAGTGTCGAACTGACCGCTAAAATATGGTAGTCGTAAAATTACCACCGCCTTTCTGTTGTTTTGTGACTGAAGTCTTAAATTTAAAGTGACTGATTGCGTGCTGTAGGTCCTAGGAGTTATACGATCCACTCATGTTATACAAATGCAATTATTTAGGGAATTCACTTAAGGGGAGAGGATGGTATTTTTTTTAACTTTTTTCCTATTTGGTGTAAAACATTAATTTTTTGTATGTAGAGAACTCATAGCTGTGACAACTCAACCAAATAAAAATATTTTGAAAAAAAAAAAATTTTGGGGCCCAAATTTGAAAAATATATATACCCAATGCAGGATTGTACTAAAACCGATATATCTAGACCGATTTTAAAGATAGATTCAAACTGTTTTTTGCAATGTATTTGCAAAAGAATGTTCTACAAACTGTCTGTAACAGAATTTTAGTCCATACGTTTGTAAAATAAACAATTAAAATTTAATAATAATTTTCTGATTTCCTTTCTTGCAAACAAACGGACGTATTTTTAAAATGAAATCAATTAACAAAATTCTGATACAGAGAAACTTTTCTTAATAGTCTAAAGAATGTGTGTTCTATATTTCATGCATGTATCTTTAATAATTCAGAAATGATATCCATTTTTGTCTGGCAATGTACCAAAAAAAAATGAAGTTACTGGAAACCGATAAAAGTGGAAGTGTCATTTATAAATCCAAAGCGCAGGAAGTTTAAAAATGACGTCTCAACATCCGATAAGGGCACAAATACCCAAAAAATGTTATGCAATGCATTCCACACATATCAAAGGATATTTTAAAGAATTTTTTTTAATTTAATTTACCGGAAACAACAATAAAAGTGGGCGAGTTATTTAAAAATCCATATCGCAGGAAGTTTAAAAATGGCGACTCAACATCCGATAAGGGCACAAATACCCACAGAATGTTATGTTATGCATTCCACACATATCACAGACTATTTTAAAGATTTTTTTTTCAAAATTTACTAATTTTTCACCAAAAATACCATCCTCTCCCCTTAAGATTTAGCGTTGTAGTAGACCTCACAGCATCTTAAATACGAGTATCACATTTCGTTCTCAACAATACAAACCGATGATAACAACGACAAAACTTCCACATATCTAATATCTGAAGTTAATAGTTATTTATGCAACAAGTGGATAATCTTGATGATTATGGCATGAATGACAATTTTCACGAGTCATAATAAGATTATCCACGAATTGAATACAACACTTTATCGCATTTTAGGATTATAAATTGTAGGAAAGAAATTATGAGAGAAATTCAATTCGGAACAAATTGTCTTCATATGTTCGTATCGATTAGTTACATCATTGCTTTTATGGGCACGCGTGCCATAATAAGGCGATTATGAACGATATTCGAAGTAGTAACAATCTGTTTATAATGCTAGGATGGCGTAAAAGTGGTTTATAGAGAAAATAATGCTCTAAGCATTTTCAAAATAAATTAATGAATTAATGAATGAATGAATGAATGAATAAATACACAAATAAATAAATAAAAAAAATTAATTAAATAAATAAAAAAAATAAAATAAATAAATAAAATAAAGTAAAATAAATAAATAAAATAAATTAATAAAATAAAATAAATAAATAAATAGGTTCTTGCCTATGCGGATGTCGTGAATATGCTAGAAGAACATTCACAAACGATTAGGGAAAAACGGAAATTTTAGTTGAAGCTAGTGAAGTGATCGGTTTGGAAGTAAATCCCAAAAAGCCAAAGTATATGATTATGTCTCATGACCAGAATATTGTACGAAATGAAAATATAAAAATTGGAGATTTATCCTTCGAAGAGGTGGAAAAATTCAAATATCTTGAAGCAACAAAAAAAATATAAATGACACTCGGGAGAAAATTAAACGTAGAATAAATATGGGAAATGCTATTATTATTCGGTTGAGAAGCTTTTGTCATCTAGTCTGCTGTCAAAAAATCTGAAAGTTAGAATTTATGAAACACTTATATTACTGATTGTTCTGTATGGCTGTGAAACGTAGACTCTCACTTTGAGAGAGGGACACAGATTAAGGGTGTTTGAGAATAAGGTTCTTAGGAAAATATTTAAGACTAAGAGGAATGAATTTACAGGAGAATGTGAAAGTTACACAACGCAGACTGCACGCATTGTATTCTTCACCTGATATAATTAGGAACATTAAATCCAGACGTTTGAGATGGACAGGGCATGTAACATGTATGGGTGAAACCAGAAATGCATATAAAGTGTTAGTTGGAAGGCCGGAGGGGAAAAAAACCTTTAGGGAGGCCGAGATGTAGATGGGAAGATAATATTAAAATGGATTTGAGGGATGTGGGATATGACGATAGAGACTGGATTAATCTTGCACAGATAGGGACCGATGGCGGGCTTATGTGAGGGCGGCAATGAACTTGCGGGTTCCTTAAATGCCATAAGTAAGTAATGTTAATCGTGAATAATTAAAAAAAAAACCTCAGCAGATCATGTAAGAAAACGAGAAAATTATAAAAACACAATAAATTGCCCCAACCTCATGTTCTTTCAGTTCAGCTGTTCCACAGAATAACCTAGAAATATTCACCTAGTGAACGCAATAATGAATGGCTGTGTCGTCGCCATATTGTCCACATCGGGACACTAAAATGCTTTGTCGCTAGTGCGGTCAAGGTCCAGAAAGGGTTAGTATTGTTCCCTCTACCCGTAATTCACCTCTATTACGTTATTCATTAAGTAATTCACCTATAGGGCAAACTTAAATACCCACATTTCGCATTTCATCAGCACGTGTCGTCCACACCTGTGGAGTAACGGTCAGCGCGTCTGGCCGCGAAACCAGGTGGCCCAGGTTCCAATCCTGGTTGGGGCAAGTTATCTGGTTGAGGTTTTTTCCGGGATTTTCCCTCAACCCAATACAAGCAAATGCTGGGTAACTTTCGGTGCTGGACCCCGGACTCATTTCACCGGCATTATCACCTTCATTCCATTCAGACGCTAAATAACCTAGATGTTGATAAAGCGTCGTAAAATAATCAAATACAATAAATAAAAATCAGCACGTGTCTTATTAGCAAAGTGGGTAACTTTCCACACTAGATCCAGAGGACGCTGAATCGGGACTACCTCAAGTAAGTAATTAATTGCAAAGGCGAAACTAGCGCCGGGTTTTCGTGATTTCCGAAGTGAGTATCCGCCATTACACTGCATTATTACTGACATCACAAAACAAAAAAGTTACCAGCCTTTGCACAGCGTATATGTAAGGCATAATAAAAGACTAAACCAATCTAAACTAACCTAACCTAACCTGTCACAGATTCATACGAGTATATGCAAGGCATAATAAAGCCTAAACTAATCCAACCTAACCTGTTACAGATTCGTATATGCAAGCCATAGCTTGAGTGTAGACTACGTAAATGCTTCGTAACGTCACCAAAATTATGTTGGTATGACTGAGGAAAGAGTTCTAAACACTTGAAGCGAAGTAACTCAGTGCTAGTTTAGCCATAATAAAAACCTGTAATTAAATGCACGGTGTAATTTCAGGAATACAGTTGAGACACACAGAAGATCAGAAAATACGACAAACAATTATTGAAGAGAAGAGGGAAACAGAGGAAGAGATAAGAGACAGAGTCATCTAGTAATGAAATTTTCGTTTGAAATTCTGATGTTGACAACATGGTGTCGATACATTCATTCATTGCTACGTATATTAGATGAGGAGTTCCAGGTTATTCTGCGGAAAGTACTGGGTGCGGGAAAGTAAACCCATATGCTTAGTGCTCTATCTCTATAGTATTTGTAGTGTTCAATTGTAAAAGTAAAAATGGATCTTTCTTCCGTAGAAAATCGTATTTTAATATCAATGTCATATTTACCAGTATATTAATAAGTATTCTTAAAGTATTAATTAAATTCCAAATATGCGTTTCAGGTCTTTTTTTTTAACTGAATAATTCGTCATTTTCAAATTATGTTTACTCAGAATTACTAAAAATTTTTAATGAAATGGAAACGAAAGAGTTACAATTTTTTGCTCCTAAATTATTCATTCATACTTAATTAAGATTGAATTTAAAATACCATCTAGTGGGAAACCATCTGAAATAAGTTTATGTGATTACCGCTGAATACAATTAAATGTAAATTAAAGAGATTAAAAAAAATTACCGGTATCATGTAAAATTTAATGCGTATTTAAAAAACGAATGGTACAAGGTCTTATTATCTTCTTGCTAGATCTATCGTAGTAGGAACCAGGGATCCAGAACAGATGATATTGCGAAACTTAACGTCATTAAACATTTGAATTGATAATTAAATTTGCAATATAACTGATTTTGTGTATTTCAATTAATCATACTTGGGCCTAAGCTTTTAATTTTTGTTTCATTTTTACCACATTACGAAATTTCGTTTGAATTATTGATAAAGTCTGAAAAAAATAACGGCATATTACAGCCTGATATATAGAGAAAAATGCGCGTCAATACAGTAATTATATACGTTCAATAATAAATCAACATCCAAAAGAATAAAAGCTAAAAATACTGTATAATACCTAACAGGCCTACATACTGTAGTACTATCGTTTTTATTTCAATAGTGCGTAGGAGGCGCCAGGTGGCAACGACGACAAGATTCAACGGAGTGATCTTAAAAAAGGAATTTTTAAAATAATGTTATAGAAATGAGAAAAAGATTACATTTCTTTCAGTTTTCAATTTCTTTCACATTCCGGGACAAATATACTGAAACTCAAACCAGGACACCATTAAAATGCAGAACAATCTCAGGAAATCCAGGAAGTCTAGCAACCCAGGAATGAACACAATATTAAAAGTTACTTTATATTTAATTTTACCTAATTTCTGGTCTTATATTTTTGTAAAAAAAAGCTTTAGTAATATAATTATTGCCGAAGAAAATAAGTCACTAAATGTTTTCTTATATTTCCAACACATCGGATTTAAAACAAATTCTGTGCGTAATTTACTGTCTTACCTCATTCTTTATCGCTGCCACTTATTCTTCTAATGTCGTAATTTCACTTAAATACAATTTCACAAATACTGACAGTTGTCAATTACATTAAACACACAAAATTGATCACCTTTTCAAATGTGCTGTTACACAACTCCAAGATAACGCGGCACTGAAATGGCTTCGGTTAAAATGTCTACAGAGAAACACTCAGTAGCGGGAAGAAAATGTAGAAGGCCTTGTCAAACGGCATTAGATAATATAAGCTTACCAATAATAGCAACACATTTCTTACTCTGTGTAGTGTAACTGTCTGTAGTGATCTGCAGACGGCGTATAAAACTGACCAATCAGAGAAGAAAGTGGAAACAGGTTTCGTTCTTGACCTTGAGGACATAGTAATATACAGAGACATAGAGATACCTAAATCGGATCATTGTGCAAGTCTTATATACAGAAGAATATACTATTTTAAAACTAACAGTAATAAATAATATAAAGTAAGGATAAAATATTGTTCCTCTCTCAAAGTGAGAGTCCAAGTTTCACAACCATAAAGAACAACTGGTAATATAACTGTTTTATAAATTCTAACTTTCAGATTATGATTATTATTATTATTATTATTATTATTATTATTATTATTATTATTATTATTATTATACATTTTTTGCGAAGAGCCTTGGTACTATTTTATATACTACTCCCCTGTGTATAACAAGACAATTCTATCGATGTTAACTTTGAAATAATTGTTAGTTAAACGTAAATACGGAACTCTCTGAATGAGTGTACGATGCAGGGAAGATGGTGAAAGGAAGGAAGAAATACCATGGTCAACCAGTAATCATTAATTTTAGGTTGCAGAGTTTTCGGTCTGTATTTGCGACACGCGCAAATGGAATCCGTTGCGATATGCAACAACATTACCCATGCAATAACAGAATGACTGAACAGATCGGTCGAATTCCTTGACTACAAAACAGTCCATAACAGAACATCGCACGAGAATGGAGTGAGGGCAAATAACTCTTGCGTTTGAAGCTCGAATTTCAAGAGTTTACATGCTGTTACACCATGATGCCCCACAAATTACGATTTTCATAAAGAGACACTGCAACGCGCTAATAGTTTGAAACCAACGCAAAATAAATTATTATTGGTTGAAGTATGATATTACAGACTGTGGTATTTCTTCTTCTTCACTAGCTTGGAACGCTAGTGGGTTTCAATATCAGATATATTATTTTATGCTCGACCATGCCGAAATGTAGTAATTATACACCTGATAGCAGAACTTTAATGCATGTCATTAAAGTACACCTACTCATTAAAGGTCAGGTCTTTCAGCCAATGACGACTCAGCTTACAACTGTTCAGCCAATGACAGGTCAGCTTTCTACCGTTATAAAACCGCAAGTATCGATTATTCTCGGATATGCAATCGAAAAAGAATTAGCGAAAAGTCACGGAGGCTGGAAATCCAATACTGTCGCAGAAGTTTATGTTCTGTTACTATAACAATTAGCGTTAATTGTAAATAATATTCAAATAAATTCAATTTCTCATCTCGTTTTTCAATGTCTAATTTTATTTCAATGTTATCTCTGTAGGTTCTTATGGCCTAGCAAGGTCAATGTGCACATCTGTTCCTCGGAAAAAATAAAATACTTTCGCGTCTGCGCACATCTCACAACATACGGGACATCGCTCCGGGTATTATTAATGTACCAAAGTACATATGATATTTCCATGCAGATATTCTGCATCATCATACGATGAAAGAGTAATGGAACGGAGACATTATTCTTCCTCATTGAAATTTCAACACTGAATGATTTACGTAGTTAAAAGCGTTAAATCAAATACCTATTGCACTCATAACGAGTGCACCTCAGCACATGTGTGGACTTCAGTCCTACGTTCATAGACATCTATGACGTAGTGCAGAGGGCGGCCACTAGAGGGAACTCAAGAGTTGGAACTTAATCTGTGACGATTCTGTCCGACGCCGGGGTGTGTATCCGGTGTGGCTTTGTGGATAAAGCAACAGCACGTAGAGCTGAAAATCCGGGTTCAAATCCCGGTCAGGAGAGAATTTTTCTCCGTTCCATTACTCTTTCAATAACAGGTTTGAATTTCAGACTGTCTTTCTTCACAGTCGGCTATCTCTTTTTCTTTCATATTAACATTTTGTTAGGTTTAAATAATTATTGTCAGTTTTTCCGTGCTATTTTAAATATATTTTTCGGAAAACATTAGTAAATTTTACTATTTGTCTCAAAATGTAGGAAACTGCATGAACGACCTCTTCTAAATCCATGTTGTTCAGACTTCACTATTCTTTGGTCGGCGGGAAAAAGCACATAAGTCAAAAATATTAATTTTTCAGGAGAGACTTTCTTTTTAATTTATTTTTAACTAAATATAACTATAATAATGAAATTCATGTATGTTGGGTAAAGTAATACCCTTTTCAATTTGAAATACAAGAATTTTTATTATTTTAAAAATTAGAACAAATACTAGACTTGTGTCATTAGACACAACAGAAAATTCGACTTTCTTATTCATGTGCCTTTTCCCGCCCACCAAAGAATTATGGTTGTGAGAATTGGACAATCAAGGCAAACAATAAATCAATAAGTTAATAACTGCGGCGGGAATGAAAATATATTTAAGAAGAACAGCAGGTTATAAATCAGGGCTGGGCACATTACGTGATTCTGAGAACTGAGGGCTGTGTGCTTTAAAGAGCGGGTCTTGCGAGCGCTGTGACGTATCCATACTGTACGTCATTCAGTGTCGGTGCAGTGGTGACTCTGCAGTATGTTGGCGAACTTTGAAGACGGAGCTTCCGCTCATACACTAAACCGTCCCGCTATTCCCAATGCGTTTAATGCATCATGGGAGGAGGAGTTATTTTTGGTAGAGAGCAGTGGATTAGCAAAGTGTTTAATTTGGCATAAAACACTCCAACTGATTAAGAAGTTCAATACCCAACAGCATTATTCTTTACAACATGCTACTGAATATGACAAATATGTTGGTAATGAACGCCATAAATTAATACAACTTAAAGAAAATGTTTCTCAGGTACATTAGCCTATATTAGAGTATCTATTTGATATTTATATTTATTTATTATAAGTTATTATACATTTAGTAATATATAATTTTAAATTATACAAGTATTATGATATATACTATACTATGATATATCATAATATGTGTATATTTTAAAATTATATATTACTAAATGTACTATAATAACTTATAATGCAATATAAATATCGAATAAATACTCTAATATAATGTACCTGAGAAACATTTTCTTTAAGTTGTATTAATTTATGGTCATATCATATATCATATATCATGTATCGTATATCGTATATCGTATATCATAAATCATAAATCATAAATCATAAATCATGTATCGTATATCGTATATCGTAAATCGTAAATCATAAATCATAAATCATAAATCATAAATCATAAATCATAAATCATAAATCATAAATCATAAATCATACATCATACATCATACCACATCACATCACATTATATTATATTATATTATATTATATTATATTATATTATATTATATTATATTATATTATATTATATTATATTATATTATATATTAACAGAATGACAATAATGCAGTTAGTGGCATTCAACGAAGGTAACTTCATCAATCGATGTTTAATTATATTGGTAGATGAACTCTGTCCACAGCAAGTAGGGGAAGTGGAAGCCATACGCCTGTCTCGTAGAACCGTGGTGAGGAGATTGCAGTATGTGCATATGGGTTATGTAAATAAGCCTAATGATTTGTGTGTGTGCATAGAGCGAAGTTTATTTCATTAAATTAATAAGAGTGTTATAAACTGTGTAGTGTAAAATGGATTGATGTAATATCCTTTTAAACTATTATATACCAACAGACTGAATGACTAGAACAACCGTGGCTCTTGTTATATTAATGCAGGGAAGGTAGCTGTAATGCGAGTCCGCCACTGCGTGGGCGTTCTGCTCTGGCTTGGAATTGAAGTGCTTTGTGGAGCCAGAGCAGCTCTAGCCGACTAAATGGAGCAGTTCTCATGCCCGGCCCTGTTATAAATGGAACAACTGCAAAACAAATATAAAATTTTTGGTAGAATTGAGAATGGCATCAGCCTTTAAACAAATTTTAAATTATAAGTCAAAGTGGACGTAACATGTCAATAGGATTTCCCGAAACAGACTGATATCCTAGATTACTAACAAAAGTTACACCCCGACGGGTACAAGAAACTCTGGAAGAGTAATGAAGAGACTTCTCGATCTCTAGTATGAGACCGGAAAGTACCAATCTGTGGCTGAACTCCTTGGAAGCTACATGATGATGCTCATGGTGATGAAGATGATTTGTCTCTTTTTTTATCTAACTTGCTGTAAGTTAGTTTTTATAAAATCCTCATTCAATAGCTCTAAAATTTAAGGCAGATTTTGCTAAGCATCTATAGCCTGCAACAATCTTGTAAAATAGATGAAAGGTAAAAATATCTACGTGTACTTCATTGAGACGCACAGGAGGCAGGGAATGGTTATAGTGTTTCCTGACTCAAACGCAGCAACTTGACTGTAAGGCCGATGCGCTCCAACGCGCTGGTTATCGGAGAGCGCGCATTGCGGATGATTCGAAGCAAGGTACAGTAGTGGCAAAAAAACGGGACCGACGGAATAATCGAAGTCCCCGAAATTAGCCACTGCGCATGCCACGCCCGCATTCACAAGATAGCGAGTAATCTATTGAAATTGTTGTAGTTTCGACTGCTGACGTAGCCCATTTCGAAAGAAAATAAGTTGGTAAAATTCATGTTCTGGGAATAATAAGTTAATTATGTAGTAAAATATCGCTGCAATCGAAAAGTATTGGGAATAAATTTGAATAAGGAACAAAAAATAGTTCCCTTCCCATGCAGGATCCGAACCACGAAATTATTAGTTACCGGTATATCGTGGTATCACTGTGAACAAGGTTCTGAAATCAGCTACAAGGGTCATAATATCACTTCCACATATCTTTCAATATTAGTAGTTTTCAAAATAAATGAGGCCTATTACCCACACATAACTCACAGAGCGCCCTACATTTATTTTTACATTACGGAGGAGCTCTCCATGAAGGATGACTTGTTCGGAGTTCCAATACCTGTTGTTTTGGTCCATGGACAAGAAACCAAATATCGTCCAAAAACAGAAATAATTAGTGTCAATTTCACCGTTATGCACTCCATTTAAAATCCACTTGCAACAACTTATTCCAGGATCGCCAGATCGTAATTATTGTAATACTGTATTGCTTTAAGTTCAAAAGCATTGAAGCAAATCGCACACAACTTCAAAACATATCTGTTTTCTATTAAAGACGACGTCAATTGTGCGCGCTATACAGAGTGTTTAAAAAATATGGGGCATAATTTCAGGTATGAATTTCCCACAAGTAGACAATCAAAATAGTTCATTACAACATGTGATCGGAAATGCTTCATTTCCGAGTTATGGCCTTCACAACATTGAAATTCACCGGAACGTTTTTCTTTCCGCAGGTCGTTCTCATTACAGAAGATGTTCAAAATGTCCACCTCCTGCTTGAATACAGACCTCGCATCGATGTCTCATTGACCTGCGAACACGATCCCAAACTCCAGAAGTATTGCGTATGTCCTCAGAACATGCCACAATTCGATTCCGAAGGGATTCCAAATCAGGCACCAGAGACGAATAAACCAATGATTTTAAATGGCCCCACAAGTAGAACTCGAGAGGGTTGAGATCAGGTGAGCGTGGAGGCCAAACAATTGAGCTACCTCTACCTATCCATCGATCAGGAAACCTTCGATCCAAGTACCGGCGAGCCGTACGACTGAAGTGTGCAGGAGCGCCATCATGCAAGAAGTGAATTTGTTCACGATTGATCAGTGGAGTGTCTTCTAAAACATGAGGTATGGTGTTTTCCTGGATGTTTGTGTACGCCTGCCCCGTAAGTCTGTTTACAAGTACATGAGGTCCAACTAATCGATCACCAATGATACCGGCCCACATGTTGAGGGAGAACCGCACCTGGTGATGAGATGGAACAGTTGCACGTGGGTTTTCATACGCCCATACATGCTGATTGTGGAAATTTGTTATGCCATCTCGTGTGAACTGTGCTTCATCTGTAAATACGTAATACTAAGGCAGGAAAGTTCGGATTTACACCACACTGCTGCAAGAACCACTGACAGAACCTAACTCGTGCAGGGTAATCTGCTCGTGACAGGGCCTGTACACGTTACAAATGATAAGGATACAATTGATATTTTTTCAACAGTCTCCAGACAGACAGTCGTAGAAGGAACATTGACTTGCAACGCTACCCTTCGTGTGCTGATAGAAGGAGTCATGTTCACAGCCTCCAGAATCTCCTCCTGTACTTCTGGAGTTGTAGATCTTGGTCGTCCCCTTCCCAAACCAGGAGAGTTAAATTTTCCATACTCGCACAGACGGTAATGGAGACGTACAAATGTCTTCCGATCTGGACATTGCCGCTGTGGGTAGCCCTCCTGGTACAAACGACGAGCCAGCGCAGCATTGCCGTCCGCCTTACCGTACATGAAGTGCATCTCTGCCAGCTCTTGATTTGAATACATGTCGCACAGCCTAACGCCTACACAACACTGAATGTAACCTTCGCCTCGGAATGAAGTGTCAGAGTGCCCTCTTAATGTCTCCTTTGACGGCAACGACCTGCGGAAAGAAAAACGTTCCGGTGAATTTCAATGTTGTGAAGGCCATAACTCGGAAATAAAGCATTTCCGGACACATGTTGTAATGAACTATTTTGATAGTCTACATGTGGGAAATACATACCTGAAATTATGCCCCGTATTTTTTAAACACCCTGTATAATATGTTAGAAAATTCAAATTACCAACACTATAATGGAAACTTATTAAAAATTTAAATCCTAAACCAATACAGATAAAATTTTCTTAAAATAATAATAAAGTACCTGAAAAAAGGATTACTAATTTTAAGAAATTTTTATCTGTATCGCATTTATTATTCGTCATGTACAAATGAGATGGTGAGACCCGTCATGTGAGCTGTGAGAGAAGGGAAAGAATGAGCTACCGGAAAGAGAGTTTGTTTCATGATGGTTAGTTAATATTATATGGATCTACTGACACGGAAGATCATCTCAAACTAAAATCTATCTTCCCCCTCCATACCCATTGGCGATATAGCAACGGCACATGAATCCTATACATGCAAAATCCCCTATATCTATTGTCATAAATTAAAAGATTTTGACAGTAACTAGTGGAAAATAGAGGAAATTTTCAACTTAACACTGAATTTTAACAAACCTTTTGCTTCAACTTTAGTGACTTCTTTTAAGTTCAAATTATAAAAATCATTAGAATTCATTCTTAGTAAGCAATGTGTGGACATAATTCAATTCTGAACAAAATGGTCTTTAGGGGGTTTTGAATCTAGAGGAGTCACATGATAAGTTCACAGGACAGGTTTTGCCTCCTCGACTGTACAAGAAGTTATATTAAATAAAAACAATAATATTTCGGAAATGCAGAAACTTTTCTTTGGCTATCGATAATGCTTTTCACTCTATAAAGTAGTAAGCCTATATTTTATCGCAGAAAAAAATTAATTTCGTTGGAATTAACAAAACTCAATTAAAGAAGATTTAATAACAATCAGTGACATGGTGTATTTCCATGAACTATGAACTTTATACTGTACCAATCAGCTCACTGCTCCACAATCGGATTTGAGAACTTGCCGCATTGCAAACATTCGCGACGAGGGATTGACTGACCGCTACTTGCGATAATGCCTCACGTATGGTGGAAGTGAACTAATAAGCTATTCAGTGATGTTAGCTTAAGCTATCACTGTACCCGAACCGAATGCGAATAGCATAAACGTCCTGCCACATGAAACAGTTCTCGCAACATCCGAATGGAGTGGATCTCCGGACAGAGAACGGAATAAACCACAGGTCCTATTCTTAGAAGATGATGATTGTGGCATTCATAATATGGCAAAACGCACCGAACTGAGTCGATTTCTCATTACTACGACCCAGGTTAAAATTCGGGAGAATCCAAATAAAATTTTGAGTGATACAACAAGTTCTTTGGCCAAGTTTTCCCTGAATAGTTTCTCCCACCGAAACTTCGCCACTTCCCCATTAATATCTTTGTCTAATAGTTTTATTAATATTCGTAATATAAATGAGAATTCAAACTCAAGCAGAAGTTCACTAAATGAAATTTGAAACTTGCGGACATGTATACTCATAATGAAAGGAAAGTTATTTAGTTGAAGGTTTCACAACATTACTTCAGTATTAAAGCAAAACTTTCCGATATTCCAATCATTCAAGAGATTCGACATCCTGAAGTAATATGTCTTTTTCCATCTCATACTAGAGGCACGACTCTAATAATAGGGCTGCGACCTTGACTACATACGTCTAGCGAAGTTAAAGAAATCATACTGACTATTACACTTTTACTACGTCATACTACTTTTGACCAATAAAACCAATCATGGCTGCTTATCGCACAATTTTATCGCGTCCCTAGCATTTGTTTAATTTTATCGCGTCCCTAGCATTTGTTTCTTTGTTTGCCAACATTTGAAACTGCGCTGGTCTGGACGTCAAAAATATATATAAAATTACAAACCACTCCAGTCGATGCACAGCAGTTTCAAATATGACTCGCATTGGCATTCAAGAACAAGAATTAATAAAAATCACTGATCATACCTATGCATCTTCTGAAATCCGATTTACAAATAAATGAAGAGCACCATTCGGAAATCTTGAATAAGTTGAATACATCATGTAGGCCTAAATCAACGAGTTCCACTTCTATTATGCACACGTCCAATATAACATCAATTGAACCACCAACCACATTCAAATTTGAAAATTCTACATTCAATAATTATTCCTTTTAAAATTATTCATTCGGAAATTCTGAATAAGTTGAATACACCATGTAGGCCTAAATCAACGAGTTCCACTTCTATTACGCACACGTCCAATATAACATCAATTGAACCACCAACCACATTCAAATTTGAAAATTGTACATTCAATAATTATCCCTTTTAAAATTATTCATGTTTATTTTTTATGTCATCGTCGTTAATTAAAACTTTTGTAACACCTGTGTATAATAGTTAGGTTATGTTATAGCTTCTGCTCTGAGAGGATAAAAAGAACTTCTGCTATATGATATTATGGATAGTCACGTATCAGAGATTGTTTAATATTAAGATTTATTGAATAGTAATCATTACAGTGTCTGTATAAAGACACTACTGCCATCTAGCATGCATCTAGCGTAATATTTGTAATGTTGAGATGGTACAATAATACATTTGAAGACAGTTGTATTTTCGTAAGTCAATTAATATTTTATTGTATTGGAGTACTTCGTTACTTCTAATCTTTATATACTTTCTTCCAATCGTGTAATAGTCAATTAAATCCCATTCGAGTTTTGATTTTCTCTAGATAAATCAAACGTCTAGTGAGATTACTGTTGACTATTACACTTTTACTACGTCACACTACTTTTGACCAATAAAACGGTACGAAAGGACGTCTTTCAACCAATCATGGCTGCTTATCGCACAGTTTTATCGCGTCCCTAGCATTTGTTTATTTTTATCACTACCGTAGCATTTGTTTCTTTGTTTGCCAACATTTCAAACTGCGCTTGTCTGGACGTAAAAAAAAAAAAAAACAGAAAATTACAAACCACTCCAGTCGATGCACAGCAATTTCAAATATGACTCGCATTGGCATTCAAGAACAAGAATTAATAAAGATCATAGCTATGCATCTTCCCTGAAACCCTATTTACAAATAAATGAAGAGCACCATTCGGAAATCCTCAATAAGTTGAGGGATACACCAGCGAATAGGGATTATAAAGAATGGACACTTCGCGTCGGTACCTTTGATGTAGCCGGACTGATTTCAATGATCTTCAAGCCAGCTAGAGCGAGAGATTCTGCTTTCTCCCTAGAGTTGGCGCTGACATCACACCAGCTAGCAGTCGACACAGCGGAAATATAACACACATAATTAATACATCTAGGTACATTATGTACTCAAATAAAATAAATTGGATCTATAAAATAATAAATCCGTTATTAACTATAATGTCTAGACTCTAGAGTTCCTTTATAATGAGAGTTGAGACGTTGACCTCAACAACAATTAAAATATGTAATGATTTGATAGCACTGAAAATGGAAAAACAAAACTGTTATGAGAAGTAAAACCATATCCCTATATTATATTATATGTAAATATTAAACGAATTTGATACATCATTTTATAATGTATTATATTATTTTATAACATAATTTACTATATCTGAAATATAAAAAATTATTATTACAACTAGTTTGTCACTGAGAAATAAGGAAAAGCTGTTAACTTGAATTTATTTGAAGCAAAGCTTTACTGGATTATACAATAAGGTAGGCGATGTTCGGATCCTGTGTCTCAACTCTATTCTCAATTATTATCTTTGCGTATGCTCGATTACACTAACCTCTAGCACTTGAAAGTGGAACTAAACGCCGGCACATAGAGAAACAAAACACAGGAAAATTCGCTCAGTGTCCATTCTTTATAATCCCTATTCGCTGGATACACTATGTACATCATCGAGTTCACTTCTTTTACGCACACGTCCAATATAACATCAACTGAACCACCAACCACTAAAACATTCAAATTTGAAAATTGTACCTACTTTTAATAACTGTTTCTTTTAAAATTATTCATGTTTATTTTTTTTTATTTCATCATCGTTTCTTGTTTAATTCATCATCCCTAATTAAAACTTTTCTAACTCTCCTTTATATTATTTAGGTTATGTTATAGCTTCTGCTATATGATATTACGAATAGTCACGTATCAGAGATTGCTTAATACTAAGATTTATTGAAAATCATCTGTCAAGTGACGTTGATTACTGGGATCGGGATAATTGAAGTGGAATGCAACTGTTTTAATAAAAACGAAACTGAATCAACAAAGTGTTCTTGACCAGTAATCGTCCACAGAGTTCAATGAAGATTCCATAGTTGGCACAACTGATAAGAAAACAGCTATTCATAATACACTACTGCCATCTACAAGTGTAATATTTATAATGTTGAGATGGTACAAATTTGAAGACAGTTTTGTATTTTCGTAAGTCTATTAATATTTTATTGTATTGGAGTACTTCGTTACTTCTAATCTTTATATACTTTCTTCTAATCGTGTAATAGTCTGTTAAATCCCACTCGAGTTTTGATTTTGTCTAGATAAATCAAAACCTCTAGTGAGAGGTTCAAATTTAATCTCTGAAACATTGGACATAACTATCAACAATGTACCTCTACTAGAAACATCAACAACCAAATTTCTTGGTTTGCATATTAATAATACAATGAATTGGAAAAATCATATCAAAGAAATAACCCCCAAACTTAGCTCAGCATGATTCGCAATTAGGTCGTTACAACAATTTCTAAACAGCAGTATCTTAAAGACAATATATTTTGCCTATTTGATTCCATTATGTCCTACGGAATAATATTTGGGGAAATTCTGCAAATAGTAAAAATATATTCTTATTACAAAAAAGAACCATTAGAATAATAGTTGGTGCAAAGGCTAGAGAATCATGTAGATTATTTTAAAAAAAATTAGAGATTGTAACCTTAACAAATCAATACATATACTCTACAATAAATTTCCTCTTATGTAATAAAGAAAATTTTCCAACTAACTCAGCCATACATAGTATAAATACCCGCAGAAGGAATGATTTTCATACGCCATCATCAAATTTATCATGATTTCAAAGGGGAGTACGTTACATGGCGATAAAAATGTTCAATAGTCTTCCTGAAGTCATTAAGAATCATAGCCAAAACCCTGCATTATTTAAGGTAAAACTAAAAAATTATTTAATATCTCACACTTTCTATTCTGTAGATGAATTCTTGACATTTCACAGTACTGTGTAAATATTATAATACTATTAAATGGTAAACATATTACATTGTATAAAATATTACTGTTATTAAGGTATTAATTCTGTACATATTTCATATTTGCATTTTATATGTATTGCATTCTATTGTTAAACGTAAGAATTGGACATGTTCTTTATTCTATACTATAAAGCAAATGTAAGAATATTGTGGAACGAATAAATCTATCTATCTATCTATCTATCTATCTATCTATCTATCTATCTATCTATCTATCTATCTATCTATCTATCTATCTATCTATCTATCTATCTATCTATCTATCTATCTATCTATCTATCTATCTATCTATCTATCTATCTATCTATCTATCTATCTATCTATCTATCTATCTATCTATCTATCTATCTATCTATCTATCTATCTATCTATCTATCTATCTATCTATCTATCTATCTATCTATCTATCTATCTATCTATCTATCTATCTATCTATCTATCTATCTATCTATCTATCTATCTATCTATCTATCTATCTATCTATCTATCTATCTATCTATCTATCTATCTATCTATCTATCTATCTATCTATCTATCTATCTATCTATCTATCTATCTATCTATCTATCTATCTATCTATCTATCTATCTATCTATCTATCTATCTATCTATCTATCTATCTATCTATCTATCTATCTATCTATCTATCTATCTATCTATCTATCTATCTATCTATCTATCTATCTATCTATCTATCTATCTATCTATCTATCTATCTATCTATCTATCTATCTATCTATCTATCTATCTATCTATCTATCTATCTATCTATCTATCTATCTATCTATCTATCTATCTATCTATCTATCTATCTATCTATCTATCTATCTATCTATCTATCTATCTATCTATCTATCTATCTATCTATCTATCTATCTATCTATCTATCTATCTATCTATCTATCTATCTATCTATCTATCTATCTATCTATCTATCTATCTATCTATCTATCTATCTATCTATCTATCTATCTATCTATCTATCTATCTATCTATCTATCTATCTATCTATCTATCTATCTATCTATCTATCTATCTATCTATCTATCTATCTATCTATCTATCTATCTATCTATCTATCTATCTATCTATCTATCTATCTATCTATCTATCTATCTATCTATCTATCTATCTATCTATCTATCTATCTATCTATCTATCTATCTATCTATCTATCTATCTATCTATCTATCTATCTATCTATCTATCTATCTATCTATCTATCTATCTATCTATCTATCTATCTATCTATCTATCTATCTATCTATCTATCTATCTATCTATCTATCTATCTATCTATCTATCTATCTATCTATCTATCTATCTATCTATCTATCTATCTATCTATCTATCTATCTATCTATCTATCTATCTATCTATCTATCTATCTATCTATCTATCTATCTATCTATCTATCTATCTATCTATCTATCTATCTATCTATCTATCTATCTATCTATCTATCTATCTATCTATCTATCTATCTATCTATCTATCTATCTATCTATCTATCTATCTATCTATCTATCTATCTATCTATCTATCTATCTATCTATCTATCTATCTATCTATCTATCTATCTATCTATCTATCTATCTATCTATCTATCTATCTATCTATCTATCTATCTATCTATCTATCTATCTATCTATCTATCTATCTATCTATCTATCTATCTATCTATCTATCTATCTATCTATCTATCTATCTATCTATCTATCTATCTATCTATCTATCTATCTATCTATCTATCTATCTATCTATCTATCTATCTATCTATCTATCTATCTATCTATCTATCTATCTATCTATCTATCTATCTATCTATCTATCTATCTATCTATCTATCTATCTATCTATCTATCTATCTATCTATCTATCTATCTATCTATCTATCTAACTGCCTGCCTGCCTGTCTGTCTGTCTGTCTGTCTGTCTGTCTATCGTTGATAAAACTAATCAACATAAGGCATAACCTAGACGGAATTCAATAACATATCGTGGTTTACCTACAACAACTACCTTAGGGATTCTGTGTGTGAGTATGTGTGTACGTGTGCGCGTACGTAAATATGTATGTATGTATAATCTAAAACATAGCTGCATGAGCATCGTGGCAGTAAAATTAACTATTCAGATCTAACGGTGATTGCAGTCACAAGTATATGCAGGACCTAATTTTCATGTACACAAAATTATGGCCATCACTCATCATTAGAGTGTGAACATGGGTAGCTACAGTGTACAATCAAACATCATGAGACAGGGGACCCCAAGGTGGCAGAATGGTCAGACCTTCAGCCTGTCACGGAAGTGGTCCGGGTTCGAGTCCTGGTCAGGCCTGGGATTTTTTTTATTGACTTACACTTTTACTACGTCATACTACTTCTTACCAATAAAACGGTACGAAAGCATGTGTTTCAACAAATCATGGCTGTTTATTGCTGCAATTTTATCACTTTCCTAGCATTTGTATATATTTATCATTTTCCTAGCATTTATTTGCTTTTATCACTTCCTTAGCAATTGTTTCTTTGTTTGCCAGCATTTCAAACTGCAATTTCTTTACGGCACTATAAAACTTGCTTTGCCATCGTCATTTGTTTCCCGCATAGATTGTCAACTGAAAATTTGCGGCTCCGTTCAGACGTTTTGGTGAAGCTAACATTAGTTAAATAGAATTTTAGTAAGTCAATGAATACCTATTTTATTGTTTTAACATATTTTATTTCTTCTAATCTTTATATACTTCTGTTTTTATCACCTCCCTATCATTTGTTTCTTTGTTTGTCGACATTTCAAACTGAAAATTCTTTACGCTACTATAAAACATGCTTTGCAATCATCCGTTGAAAAGTTTTGGCGAAGCTAACATTAGTGAAATAGAATTTTAGTAAGTCAATAAATATTTTATTGTATTAGAGTACTTCATTCCTTCTAATCGTTATATACTTTCTTCTAATCGTGTAATAGTCAATTAAATCCGAGTTCTGATTTTCTCTAGATAAATCAAAACCTCTAGTGAGATTACTTACTTGCTTACTTACTGTACTGACTTTTAAGGAACCCGGAGGTTCATTGCCGCCCTCACATAAGCCCACCATTGGTTCCTATCCTGAGCAAGATTAATCCAGTCTCTTTCATCGTATCCCACCTCCCTCAAATCCATTTTAATATTATCCTCCCATCTACGTCTCGGCCTCCCCAAAGGTCTTTTTCCCTCCAGTCTCCCAACTAACATTCTATATGCATTTCTGGATTCGTCCATACGTGCTACATGCCCTGCCCATCTCAAACGTCTGGATTTAATGTTCCTAATTATGATAGCTGAAGAATACAATGCGTGCAGTTCTGTGTTGTGTAACTTTCTCCATTCTCGTGTAACTTCATCCCTCTTAGCCCCAAATATTTTCCTAAACACCTTATTCTCAAATACCCTTAACCTATGTTCCTCTCTCAAAGTGAGAGTCCAAGTTTCACAACCATAAATTCTAACTTTCAGATTTTCACTTTAGTGAGATTACTGTTGATAAATCCATAATGTTACAGAGGCAATTGATTGTGTGTTAAGCAAAGAAAAACAGCCTACCCTACATCAAATGAAATAATAATGCGTTTCGATAGGCTTAGAACAGCGTTTCTCAATTTTTTTAAGTGGGGACCACTTTTCTAAGTCAGAACAGTTCCGCGGACCACCTTATTCTTGTTCTCTTCGAAAGCAAATTTATCATTTTTGTAGCATATTTTAATACCAGTATATTTACATTTTAAAACAGAAGTAATGAATTATAATACTTTCATAATTATATTTTTGTAGCCAATCACAAGTAACTTATAACAAATTCTGTACATTGTTGATTCATCGCTTGCCTGTTAGCAGTTAGTTGTTTGAAATCCTTCTTATGTGGTACACGCTAGTAGTTGTCCAAGTCTCTGTTAAATAGTGCTCATTATAAATAATGGAAAACTGGCCTCAATTCGGATCTTTGAAAAAAAAAAAAAATGGACATGATATGCTTCATTTAGGCAGTTCTAATAGTTAAGAAGCTGTGTGTGAAGAAATATATTAATTACTAGCCGTACCCGTGCGCTAAGCTGCACCCGTTAGAAATAAATATAAAGTAATTACATAATTAAAATAGGACATTTGATCCAGGGAACATTCGTGTTTGATAGAAGGATAAATCGTTTAATATGTTACTTAATTTAAATTGTATTTAAAATATTAAAATGCGATCATTTTGATCCAGAATCCACTCATTTGATGCAATGACAATTCCTTTAACATGTTTCTTAATTATTGTTATTACCAATTATTTTTGGAAAAGCGAAAATTAACAGAAAAATTTTGGCTACAGATTTATTATTATGTTTATATTATATTATATTACGAAAAAGTGTGTTGATAACGGATGTACTCGAATTAGAAAGTTTTTAAGTTGTTGTGGGAGCTCTTGAATCTCAGGAGGAACAACTTTTACAATAGCGCAACATAATCTGCTTGGCTCATTACTCAATTTTTTTGCATTGCATTTATTGCATATTTATTTTATGTATTTTAACAAGATTCAATTGAGCCTAGTTAAAATTTGAGTTATAAAATAATGGATTGCTAAGCTAACGTACTATTACTGCATACTAAATCAATACACTCTCGTTGTTCGTTAATTCTCTGAGATAAAAATGAATATGTTCATAAACATTATTATAAGAAATACAGGAAATGAATATACAGAATAACCTATCAAGTTTTTCTGTGCATAAGAAGCTATTTTAATCTTACCTGTCCTCAATTCACTCACAAGTTACTGTAATAGCATTATAGCATTATGTCCATCCAGAGAAACTACACTTTCCAATGATGAAATAATAATTAATTATACAAATCGGTTAATTTAGCTTCTGATATTACTTCATACAAACACAGAAACATTGTCTGTAGGCTATGTTTCATAGCTTTCGATTGTTGTGTCCAATTTCCCTTATAGACGAAGTCATTTGTTTTTTATTTCAATACACCGCCTTAGATTGCAGTTATTTTAATTTTATAACTCATTTATCTCATTAAATATCAGTCCTATCAACATTTTTCAGAGAATAAAACTTATCAGAAATCATTTTAACGAAACTTTTGTTATGTAACATATTTCACAAAAATCAATAATAAGCGAGATATTTCGATTTATTTCAGGCCCCCTTATAACCCCTCTTTTAAATAACGTATTTTGAATGCCATATAGCCTATAATCTAAGTCACAACGAACTTAATTTATATTCCAATTTTCATCGAAATCGGTTCAGCCATTATCGCGTGAAAAGGTAACAAACACACAGACAGACATACAAACAAAAATTTCAAAAAAGCGATTTTCGGTTTCAGGGTGGTTAATTATATATGTTAGGACCAATTATTTTTGGAAAATCGAAAATTACCAGAAAAATTTTGGCTACAGATTTATTATTAGTATAGATAATGCCATTAAAGAAATATCTAGCCCTAGTGGTAGGTATTCAAAGAAAATATACTTTCGTAAATATGACAAGAGTTATTTGGAACTTGGATTTCCTTGGTGTGGCAATGAGAGTGAACCAAAACCTCGGTGCGTTGTTTGTTACGAAGTGCTTTCAAACGAGTGTATGAATCCCGCGAAATTGAAACGGCGCTTAGAGACGAAACACGCAAGTGTAAAAAGTAAACCTGTCGGATTTTTAAATAGGCGGAGTCTAAAATGTTTTATATCGTCATCTGGAAAAACAAATAAAAAAAAATAATGCAGAAACATGCCCGACTTTCAACAAGTAAAGATGCAACTTGGCACGTTTTATTTTAATGGTGTACAACGTACAGTACGTGCCCATATTAATGTGCAGATTCGGTGTCGGCAAAACTATTAATAAAGTCATCAATACATGAAAATGTTCCTCTGTACTTTGGTACTCTGTTATGAATTCGGGTGGTCCCTGGCTAGGTTACAAGCTCGGCGCCAGATATACAGGAGAAGATGGCACGTTCATAGTGCTTTCAATCCCTCTTTTGTTGCTGAGAGTAGAGTGGGAAGTGGGTAGACGAGTAGGGTAAAAATTTCATAAAATATTAGTACTGGGAGAAAAAGTGAAAGGCGATTGCCATGTGCCATTTCCAAACTCTGAGATTTTCAGCTATAGCTTGATACGCAATTCGTTTGAATTTTATTTTTTCTTCTGCCTTTTTTGAAAGACCACAAGGGCAGAACTCGAGGACCATAGGTGGTCCGCGGACCATAGTTTGAGAAACGCTGGCTTAGAATATATTCAGGGGTCATATTTTACGTGAATCAAAATCTTAAATTTCGGAATATAATTTGTTTAATTCCGACATAAATTGGTGCTCTTTCACTTTTAAAAATATGACTGTCTACCTCTCAATATGCTTTTAAAATGATTACTTTGTGTTAGTAATTTGAAGTAGTTTGCATGATATGTATTATCAATTTCTATATATCACAACTGGTTGAATTTTTTATGCCTTAAATTTGATTAACTTATTGTTTTGTATTATATATATAGTTCAACTGATGAATGATCGTTTGCGTTTGTAAATTTAATAATCTGATTGGCTATGTATTGTATACATTTAGTAGAGCCATCGATGTAGCTCAGTTGGCAGACTCGCTGGGCTGCTGATCCGGAGCTGCGTTCGGGCTTGGGTTGGATCCCCCTTTGGTCTTTGGTTTCTTCCGAGGTTTTTCACAGCCGTGGGACTGAAGCCGGATGGTCTATGGCGAGTCCTTGGCATCAACCTCTTTGATTTGATTACCTGGTTGGGTTTTTCCGAGGTTTCCCCAACCAAAAGGCAAATGCCGGGTAATATTTTGGCGAATCCTCGGACCTTACCTCATCTCACTACTGTACTTCTCGCCAAAATATTGTAAGAAATTGCACAAAATTGTAGAAAATTACTAAATTGTAAAACTATAAAAATTTGTAAAAATTGTAATTGTAATATTGGAAAATTTTGACTTGTTCCACATCTTAAAGCTTCATTGCTAATGTAAGATCTATGGAATGAATGAATGAATGAATGAATGACTGAATGAATGAATGAATGACAATAATCTGAGTGGAACTCGGGCCGTTTTATAAGCTTTGGTAACGAGGAAGAACCCATCACCATTCAGGATACTATTTACATTTTAATTATCATACTATTAAAGTTTGAAATGGGATATAAATTTACAGTCTGTAAATTTTCTGCTGATAAAAGATCTTCATTATTTCGTATTTTTATTGCTGTCAATATAATGCGCACGTCGTATTTTATGGGTCTGTGTTAAGCTCAGAGAGTTTAAAATAAAATTCAATCACAGCAGTCCACTCGTGATAAAAAGAATGTGAAGGTGAATATATTTTTAAAATTATAGTACCCGATACGAATGTGAATTGAAAATTGGGATGTGTTTGCATAAAATCTTTACGAGGAAATAAAATCGCATCCCTTGGAACAGTGACATCCCCCGGGCTTTGTCTGTAAGCAAGTTAGGAACTCTGGTTCGGCGCTTGTCGGCGTTGCGCTATGTGGAAATGTGCCAGACTCGCGAGACTAGACATACCATCGATCTGCAACTAAAATCAAATCTAGCAACGCTATCAATGTTTTGCACATATTAATAAATGAAATGTCTGCAGTTAATCGAACGGCTAAAGCAACGACTTTCCATACCCAAGATCAGATTCTAATTTCGGAGATTCCAGACGGAATTTATAAGCCCTGCAGAGGAAGTAATTTTGATGGGGGCTCCACTGTCATCTATCCCATCATTTTACCAATTGAATCGGTTACTGTCGAAAGGAACCAAATCCACTTTTCAAAGTTTTGAGGTAATCGAAAAAAACTGTACTGTGAGTAATCTATCGAAGATTAAACAAAAATACAGGGACATCATTTTATTTTTACTAACATTTTTAATATTAACCTGTCTATACCTTTAGAGAACCGGAAACACCGCTTGCTCCCCCCTCCAAGACTGGAGTTCGATGATACTGGCGTAAAACACAAATCACTCTACTAGGTATAGGAAGGAAGAAAAGTAGTTCATCCATTTACGTAAACTAGGAAATATCGCGATTTTGAGTTTGATAATTTTCATTAGGTTTTTCTTTAATCAAAGTACAGTACTGTATTAAGAATAAGTGTTTTTACTCACGAAGTGAGTTATCCATGCGAACGTATTCATTATGCAGTGTATATTATACTGTCTACAGCACATTAGCGTACAATATAGAGAAAGAAGTTAAATTGAAAAATAATCATAATATGAATATTTAAACACCATTTTGAAAATGGTGGCCGTTCATTTTGATACAGGCTTCAGTTCTTTTGTGCATATTATCGCACTGTAGCCTATTGCATCTAATTCCAATTGCCAGTTTCGTCCTTCGTACTAGTAACTCATGTTGAAATAATTCTGTACCTACTCTACGTACTGTAAATTCAATCTTCACTTCTGCCCGACCCGAAAATATAAAATTACTCAGACATGCTATCTACTGTCCGTCCAAGTGGTTATGCCGCAGGATTGTAGAAAGGGAGGAAATCACGTGACAGTTAATTACTTAACGAGGCCCTTTTATTTAAGTTAAATTAAACAGCTGTATAATATTACGTAAACTTCCAATTCCTAAGAGAAATTAATGTTTTCAGAAAAGAGCTGAGACAGCCCAGCTATTACAGAGGGGCGAGCAGAAGCAGGTGGGGGAAATCGGGATGCGACGTAGGCAAACGGACAGTACCTGTGCGAAAATATGATTCAATATTGAAAGCTCTTTCGTCACTGGAAAACGCGAACATATTTCTGGAACGTACTATACTCAGTAACTCAGTACTGTTTACTATCTGCGGTCTTGGTTCTGTGTGGAGTTGGAACGTCCTTAGTAGAAGGGGTGGGAGTGAAGTACATTCAAAAACTCAGGTACAATAAAAATTGAAGTAAAAATAAAATGATGTCCCTGTATATTGTGCACATAAAATATAGACACACAGAATTAGTTTAGACTCTTAAAAATATTCACAGTCATTAGAATCTTTCTAATCTAGAAAACACGTCACTGGACTTAGTTCCTTTCAAAATGGAAATGATTTATAATAATAATAATAATAATAATAATAATAATAATACTAATGATTTATTTTAGCTGGCAGAGTTAAGGCCGTAAGGCCTTCTCTTCCACTGAACCAGCTAAAAGTGTATATACATATGCATGAACTTACAAAGAATTCAACAATTTGATTTAGATGAGAGTTACATGTATACAAGAGTTATTTACGAATTAAACAACAAAATACTATGAACTATTAATTAAACACTGAAATAAACTGTGTAGCAGAATTAAACTAAAATACATAGAATGTTAATATATTTCAAATGATATTAGATAATAGAAAGAGATTATTATGAGACAATTTTGAAAATGCAGCACAATCAGGATTATGTCTAAAGAAAAAAAGCAGCAGTGTAGTCAGTAATATTTTAAATCAGTATGATTGGAGTGAAATGCTAATAAGGTTATCTTTTAAGCTGTTCTTAAAGGTGTTTGTTGTCTTGCAGCCCCTAATACTTTGTGACAAGGAATTCCATTGACGCGAGGTGGATATTGTAAAAGATGAGGAATAACAAGATGTTCTATAAAGAGGTATATTTAGCGTGCCACAGATAAGTGATCTGGTATTTACGTCGTGGTTAGAGTATAGATAAGAGAAACGAGACGAAAGGTAATTTGGTGTTGAGGTGTGCAGAATTCGAAAGAGTAAAGACAAAGAGTGTAAAGTTCTGCGTTCTTTAAGTCGGAGCCACGAGAGACTTGCAAAGGACGGTGATATGTGATCATATCGTCGGATGTTGCACACGTATCTGACGCACATATTCTGAGCTCGCTGTAACTTGACTGACAGTTCAGAACTTAGATCACTTAACAAAACGTCACAATAATCGAAGTGCGGCATTACTAGGGTTTGTACTAGGGTAAGTTTTAGTTGCTGGGGCAAGAAGTTTATCAAGCGACTCAAAGAGTGAAAGGAGGAACAGATTTTTTTTTTATAAAAATTTAAACACATTTTAGCCTATAAAACAAATTGGGAATTTATTAAATTACCTGTAATGCATGTCTTAAGGAAAAAAAATCAACTATGAAACATGTGCAGTATAACATACATTATTTTCACAAAATACAAAGAATGTTTACAGTAGTCATACACCTTTATAATGATAATAATCACAAAACAAAACAACGTTTTTAAAATATCCGTATTATTTGATTGAATTAACCAATATATTCTTGGGTAAATACAGAACAACAGTACAAATAAATTACTTTTTTTCAATAAAGTAGGTTTTCTTTTTGTTCCGTTGGCCATTGCAATGTTTCATCATAGAAAACTTTGCTATCTCCTGATGTAGTAACATAACGATAAACTTTCCTCACATCTCCTAGTTTGCTTGCTTTGATTGGAACTCGTTCTTCAGGATAGACTTTCTGTAATAGGCTAATAAGATTACAATTTCTCGTGTATTGCGTCTTCCATTATCTGATACTGTTATCAAGTACAGAATAATCAAATCTGAACATTTAATGCGACAAACAACTAGTAATCAACTATCAGTCTCTGCACTCATAAAACCCGCGAAATATTGGAGGCAGAATATACTGTTAGCACAGGGCCGCCAACCTGGAATCTTCGTAGTTCCGTGTTGAAAAGCACTATCTACAGGAGTTAGTTCCTTTCAACACCGAATGAGAAGATTGACCACCTCAAATAAAGCATAAGGAATATGAGTAATAAGTTCGTTCCAGTACCAACAGAAGCAGCTTGCTTTCTACATTACAAATCGATAAAAAATGAAATTGACAAAAATGTGGACTTAGTTCCTTTCAACAAAGAACGATTCAATTATTTTTCTACATCAGCGGTGATCAAAGCGGGTGTCGTGATTACATCTTGTAATCACAGACATTCAAACGGGTACGAGGAGTTTCCTGTACATTGCTGTGTGTTTCATTCACTTACTGAAGGCAAGCAGTGGCGGTATCATGTCGCTCTACAAACTCTGTCAGTAAGAGGTAGTTTCGTAAAGAATGAGAAGGAGAACTTTTTTGTTGTTCTGTCGGACAAAATGTAATGTTTACTTAGATCAACGGTTCAATTAGGAGTATATAGAAATAAGCCTATTAATTGCCATGCAGAATAATTTATTATTATTATTATTATTATTATTATTATTATTATTATTATTATTATTATTATTACTGACCACTAAGTATGTGTTTATATAATTCTTCTGTACGTACATGAATATTGATATTTTTAGATCTTCTCCCTAGACGGATAAAGTTATTAGGTTTTATCTCAATTTTAATCTTCTTAATCTTTAGATGATGGTAACTGTTTATTAGTTATTCATTTAATAATAATATTGTAGAAAAACTGATTCAATATTATGTACCAACGAACTGTTAAACGCCAGGAATTGACATGTCTTAAATCTTAGCCAGGAAGAGAAAGATGACGTTAATAAATGTAAGGAATCAGCTATCTAATGGGGTTTGAAATATTTCCTGTTCTAAAGCCTTTTAATAGAACAGAATTTCTCAAAAGAATAATGATTAAAATAGCTTAAATAACTTGTCCATAAGAAGTTTTTAATTTTGAAAAACTACGAATTTCTCGACCAAGTATCGAGAGAAGAATTTAGAAAATTCCTGATTATATTCAAGAAGAAGGTTAAAAAAAGAAGCAAGAAAAATCGTATATTATTTGATGACAGCAGTGACATTACTGATACAGCAAAGCTTGAGATTTTTATACGCGGAATTGATCAAGATGTTAGTACAGGAACCACCACTGGTTGTAGTTTTCATGACAAGTACCTTTCCTCCGTCTCCTTACTTCATAAGCTGTCTGTCGCATGTAGGCTAATCACTGCAGCTCGAGTTTTGGTCACCGTTGTTCTACATTATCTGAAGTTTTCACGACCTTAACTCAACCTAAGTAAATAGATAAATATATATATATACATAATATAAATGTATCAATATATAAATAAATACGTAAATAAATAACTTAATTCATTAATAAAAATAACTAGAATAAATAAATGGATAAATAAATACAGTTAGTTGCTGTCCTTTTTGCAAATTCACACCAGAAAATAATGATTTCTCCTCTGCAAATACGAATTGCTTATTACCTAGCGTTACTATGAATGTAATAAAAATTATTTCCGCACTCTTATATGATTCAGACCTTGAAATGGGTTGAGGTATGTACTCTGCAATTCGTCTTTACTGAGAAAGCTTGTAAATAATGTAAATATATTCCGTAAGATTTTTTTTCGGAATGCTGTTGATTCCTAGAAAGAGGCGACTGACGATAGGGGACAACAAAGTCAATCATAATTGAATGTTTTGAGGTTGGTTTATGCTCTAACAGTTCGCCAGAAACTAAACGAGACGTTCGGTGTGCACTGGGTCGGACAAGGTGGACCTCAGTCATGGCCTCCACGGTCACCAGACCTTGATTTCTTTGTATGGGGATTTATGAAACAGCCCGTTTTTCAGACAGAGCCTACATCTATAGATGACTTGAAAAAACATGTTATCCAGAGCATCCCACCTGTAACACTTTTAAGCGTGACAGAAAATGTCAGGATCGAGTGAGGCACTGTCTTCAAGTAAATGGAGCAAATTTTGAACATTTGCGGTAGTGAATATATTGTACACAAATTGTATTTCCAATTAGGGTAATGTTTCCCATTTATCACCTGAATCCTGTGTCACACGGTATTACGAATAATATTAGTCCTGAAATTTGTGAAAGATGTGCAAACTGAATTTTCTATCGTTGCTAACACCCTTTAAGTTAACAGGCGCTGTCCTCAATAAATTTCTATAAATATCCAGCTAAAACAAAACGAACATTTTTACCATTAAAGATTTGTCTTTGTCTCAAAAGGTAATTGCACGAAAGCGTCGCATGAAATTAGATCGATGCTGACCCAGGTGAAAACCTGTGATCTCGTTTACACTGTATAAACATTTCCTGCTCGAGTCAACACTGTGTTCTCTGACGTCATTCTGTGAAGTAAATCTCCCATCTGACGAAAGGTTCTAAATATTGACTCCTATATTCAAGTTATCACATTTCATGACAGTATGATAGACAAAAGTAATGGAACCGATCAATCTTACAGTGTTTCACAAAGAAAAAATAAAGGAAGTAGGCCTTTATATGGGCTTATTTCGGATTGAAAAATAACATTTATTATTATACATCTCAAATGTAACACCTGCAACAACTTCTACATAGGACAGACAGGCAGATCGTTTCAAAACGTTACAAAGAACACATTACAGCCATAACAAAATTACAAAACACCTCCACATATGCAGAACACATCACAAATGCTAACCACACCCACAGAGACATCAACACAGACATGGAAATACTACACATCTAACCAAAAAGCCAGAAACTAAACACACTAGAACAATATGAAATATACAGACACACAAAAACACACCCCAACGAAATTCTCAACACACAACTCAACTTCAAAACACACACACTCTTTGACTCTACACTATACCACAGGAACACACCCTCACAGGAAACAGAACAAGTGGCGCCAAGACCAGCAACGACCAGTTCTGAAGATGACCCATAAATAAGTCGAAACATGTAAACGAGGTACGTTGAAATTTAACACAGGAAAGTCTTACCATACATATTCCGAATTTATTATTATTTTACTTTGAATACGCCGACCGTTTAGTTCACAACAGCTAAGGTGCACAACTTAAACTAAATATTTTAGGGCTTGGATATTGTTCGTTGTCAATATTATAATGTCCTGTTGGATGTATGATATGGATTAAAGATGAAGGGTCGAACAAACTCACAATTACATCAAAAACGACTCCGGAATATTTTGTCTCGAGTTTTGTACTTTTTTTTCGGAGACTTGTGAATTGTGTAAGTCATAAAGTTATTATGAATGTATATTTTGGTCTATTCCAGGGGTCATCAGCACAGAGCACCCTGGGGCTAACGTCCCTTACCCGCAGAAAACTCAGAGCACCATGGTGCACTTGTAGCTGCTAGCGGGTATGCTCTCTATCTCTTCCTGTTGCACATTTCAGCGAGTGCTGACGACCACTGATCTATTCCATAGGAAGAGGAGTACAACAAGGATGCCCTTTATCACCTACCCTATTCAACATCTATTTGGAGGATTTGGTGAAGAACTGTTTTCAGAACATGGGAGGAGTGATATTAGGAGGAAGAAGAATAAAGTGCATAAGATTTGTTGATGATATGGCGTTGTTAGCAGAAGAGGCGATAATGCTAAGGGATATGCTACTCGACCTAAATGACAGCTGTGAGCAGTATGGAATGAAGATTAAAGGCAAACAAGACGAAGATAATGGTCATGGGAAGAAAAGTAAAGAAGGTAAACTTACGAATTCTAAATGAGGTAGTAGAGCAAGTGTACATTTTCAGATACTTGGGGTGTACTGTAAGCAGTAACATGAGCTGCTACCAAGAAGTCAAAAGGAGAATAGCAATGACAAAGGAAGCTTTTAATAGAAAAAGGAGTATCTTCTGCGGACCTCTGAAGAAAGAACTAAGGAAGATACTAGTGAAGTGCTTTGTGTGGAGTGTACCATTGTATTGGGCAGAAACATGGACTGAAGAGAAACGACTAGAAGTGAAGACAAACGACTAGAAGCATTTGAAATGTGGATATGGAGAGGAATGGCGTGTGTGAAATGGACAGACAGAATAAAAAACGAAGCTATGTTGGAAAGAATGGATGAAGAAAGAATGATGCTGAAACTGATCAGAAACAGGAAAAGGAATTGGCTGGGTCACTTGTTGAGAAGAAAATGCCTTCTGAAGGAATGCACTGGTAGAAATGGTGAACGGGAAAAGAGTTCGAAGCAGAAGAAGATACAAGATTTTAGGCGAAATTAAGATATATGGATCATATGAGGAAACAGAGAGGGAGGCAGAAAATAGGAAAGACTGGAGAATGTTGGGTTTGCAGTGAAAGACCTGCCCTTGAGCAGAACACCATGAATTAATTTAGCAATTTACTGTATGGGACCATCGAGTAGTGTTAGCAAGATTTTTATATCACAGAGAAAAGCTTTTCGTATCATGGCAAGAAAATTTCATTTTGACATTATAATAATATAATAATATAATAATAATAATAATAATAATAATAATAATAATAATTAATTTGAACGATCATAATAATGGTACACTTTTGGTTGGCACTCCCGATGAAGCAAAAGCTTGTGGCCGGGAGTGGAGTTTACATCGAATAATGAAAAAGTAATATTACGAGTTTAAGCCTTACTTACTTACTGGCTTTTAAGGAACCCTAAGGTTCATTGCCGCCCTCACATAAGCCCGCCATTGGTCCCTATCCTGAGCAAAATTAATCAATTCTCTATCATCAAATCCCACCTCCTTCAAATCCATTTTAATATTATCTTCCCATCTACGTCTCGGCCTCCCTAAACGTCTTTTTCCCTCCAGCCTCCCAACTAACACACTATACATATGCATTTCTGGATTCGCCCGTACGTGCTACATGTCCTGCCCATCTCAAACGTCTGGGTTTAATGTTCCTAATTATGTCAGGTGAAGAATACAATGCATGCAGTTCTGTGTTGTGTAACTTTCTCCATTCTCCTGTAACTTCATCCCTCTTAGCCCCAAATATTTTCCTAAGCACCTTATTCTCAAACATCCTTAACCTATGTTCCTCTCTCAAAGTGAGAGTCTAAGTTTCACAACCATACAGAACAACCGGTAATATAACTGTTTTATAAATTCTAACTTTCAGATTTTTTGACAGCAGACTGGATGATAAAATCTTCTCAACCGAATAATAACACGCATTTCCCATATTTATTCTTTGTTTAATTTCCTCCCGAGTATCATTTATATACGTATGTTACTGTTGCTCCCAGATATTTGAACTTCTCCCCTTCTTCAAAAGATAAATTTCCAATTTTTACATTTCCATTTCGTACAATATTCTGGTCACGAGACATAATCATATACTTTGTCTTCTCGGGATTTACTTCCAAACCTATGTCTTTACTTGCTTCCAGTAAATTCCCGTGTTTTCCCTAATCGTTTGTGGATTTTCTCCTAACACATTCACGTCATCCGCATAGACAAGCATTGATGTAACCCGTTCCTTTCCAAACACTCTCTGTTATCCTGGACTTTCCTAATGGCATACTCTAGAGCAAAGTTAAAAAGTAAAGGTGATAGTGCATCTCCTTGTTGTAGCCCACAATGAATTGGAAACACATCTGACAGAAACTGACCTATACGAACTCTGATATTAAAATAATTATTTAATTGTTTAATTTATATAATCAAATATATATAAGGAAAAGTCAAGTGATGAATATCAAAATAATAATACAAGAAATACAATGAAATTATATCAAATATATGTAAGCAAAAGAAAGTGATGAATACCAAAATAATAATACAAGAAATACAATGAAATTATATCAAATATATGTAAGCAAAAGAAAGTGATGAATACCAAAATAATAATACAAGAAATACAATGAAATTATATCAAGTAAAACATAGAAGATTCGGTTAACTAGAAAGTACAAATAATAAAGTGAAATCAAAAATATTAAATAATACAATTGTAAAATAAATGCAAAATATTGTACAATAATATAATGGAGTAATAGTTATTATATACAGACATGATACTTTAATTTTAATTGATTTATTGAATTCTGAAAGATTGAAAGATTCCTAACTTAGAAAAATATTTGTTTGTTTTTTTTTTAATTTCATGTAAAGAAAAAATGAAAAATAACAAAAGTGAATATATATGCATATATATATATAAACTTATTTATTAATAATTACAAAATACCTGCTTTTCCTTGAATTTATGTCTTTGCTTGCCTTGTCTGTCTCATCTCGCTTAAATCAGTTCCATCGCTGCTATATAATCTCGCATTTGATACAGTGTCGTTAAATAACTGATTTCAAATGTAAAAATCGTTATGCTCCTCGTATTTAGAATGAAATCTTCTGCAAAGCAAATAAAACTGGAGTTCCCGTATTACAGATTTAAAACACGCAAAAGAATCCTGTTTGTGAATGACGCAGCTCTAGATAAAATTACCTGCTGGCGTTCTCTCGTCGCAAGGGTCTTTGCTTTCTGAACCCACCTCATGTTTCTATGGACTAATATCTCGACCGAGACTGCAGATTTCACTGTAGGACCACATCTCTTGAGAATACAAAGGTCTTTCACTGGAAAAGCAGTAAAGAATATCATTTCTAAAGTTTCCTGAGAGCGAATAAACATTTACATTAGCCCTCTGAGGCTAAAAATCTATGATGCTCGAATCGTACAACAAACGTATTTTATAAAAGCTTAGGAAAGTTCCATATACCTGTACTAAACAACATTTTAAAGTGGGTGGTAACTATTTCTAACTGGCTGAAGAAAATGCTCGTAGCACGACAAAAGGAGATTTTCTAAATAATTAAATTATACAGGGACATCATTTTACTTTACTTCAATTTTTATTGCACCTGAGTTCTTGAATGTACTTCACTCCCACCCCTTCTACTAATGAAGTTCAACCGTCCTCCATCCAGATTCAAGACCGCATATATAGTCATAGTAAACAGTAGGTTCCAAAAATATGTTCGCGTTTTCCAGTGACGAAAGAGCTTTCAATATTGAATCATTTTCGCACAGGTACTGTCGTCCATTTGCCTACGTCGTATCCCGGTTTCCCCCACCAGCTTTTATTCTCCAGCTAGTGGCTGGGCTGTCTTAGCTTTTTTCTGAGAACATTAATTTCTGTTAGGAATTGGACGTCTAAGTAATACTATACAACTGTTTAAAATATCTTAAATTAAAGGGCCTCGTTAAGTAATTAACTGTCATGTGATTTCCCCCCTTTCTACAACCCTACGACATAACCACTTGGACGGACAGTAGATAGCATGTCTGAGTAAATTTATCATTTCGGATCGGGCGGAAGTGAAGATTAAATTTACAGTGCGTAAGGTACTCTTTTATAGAGTATGTACACAATTATTTCAACATGAGTTACTAGTACGAAGAACGAAACTAGTAATTGGTATTAGGTACAATAGTCTATAGTGCGATAATATGCACATTAGAACTGAAGCCTGTATCGAAATGAAAGACCACCATTTTAAAAAATGTGTTTAAATATTCATATTATGATTATTTTTCAATTTAACTTCATTCTCTATATTGTAAGCTAATGTGCTATAGACAATATAATATATACTCCATAATGAATACGTCCACATGGACAGCTCAGTTCGTGAGTAAAAACACTCATTGTTAATACTGTACTGTATTTTGATTAAACAAAAACCTAATGAAAATTATCAAACTCAAAATCGCGATATTTCCTAGTTTACGTAAATGGATGAACTACTTTTCTTCCCTCCTATACCTAGTAAATTGATTTGCTTGTATTTTACGCCAGTATCATCGAACTCCAGTCGTGGAAGGGGGTAGCAAACGACGTTGATCCAAAAGTATAGCCATGTTAATATTAAAAATGTTAGTAAAAATAAAATGATGTCCTTGTATTTGTATAATGTAAAATAAGCATTTCTTATTGGCTGTGTTCACCGAATATGTAATTAAAATTAAGTCGAAGAGTTTGAAAATAAAATTGTTTGTACATCAGCATTATAAACAGTCTTGAACGTTATTGAAAATCGTGCTTAATATGTCACATCAGCATGGCAACTAAAACGTTATGAATTCTATTAAGAAGGCATAACTTGTATGATAAAGTTAACATTAAGAATCGATTTTTCAGTGCTATCTATTTAATACTATATCAAATTTGTCACAGAAATCTCTTTTTTTCAAAGACCATGATATCAAATTACACATCATTACAAATCTGATGTTATATCTTTATTAATATTCATTTATGATACTGTCGTACAAAAAATAGCGTATGAAACTCATTCATAATGTTATACAATTGTTACATTCGTAAAACGTATGAAACTCACTACGTTTGTTTCATAACATTTACTCATATAATAAACTTTAACATTATTCACTTGTTTCATAATAATTTATTACTCCATGTTGAATCTTTCGTACACCACTTTTAACACTTGAATATAAATAATTGATTAAATGGCGATCTTACTCGTGTTAATTATGTAAGCATGTGCGGCTTACAGCTGTTTCGGTGCTACTTGACACCATCCTCAGAGCCTTCTGTGTCTCGGCGCCATCTTAACTTCGCTGCCTGTTGTGTGGGTGCGTTGTGTATAATCTCGTAAGCAACGGTTACACCATTCTGTTCCTATGGATACACAGTTGAAAAAGAAATCCCACAGATGTCAGCACAAGCCAAGATGATGAACAAAGAGTCATTTTGATTGTACTGCTATGTTCACCCATTTTGATTTGGCGAGATTGTGTGTCATACTCTTGGTTTATGTTTTAGTTTAAGCGTGCATTTTTACTCTGTCAGATCTGTTTGTGTTGTGTTTTCCACAAATAACGACATATAAAGTTAAGATCTAGAGGACATAATAGTGCACATGTGCAGTAGTTAACTTGCTATTTTGAAGATTTTTAAGCAAAAAAATTTTAGGTTAGCACATGCTTATGTTAGCTTTGTCATATCTGTTACCTGTCTGATCTGTTACTCCGTCATGTCTGTTACATCATTCAAAACAGTGCTGTAAAGCAAGGTGAGTGTACAGTGGCTGATTACTATGGCAGAGACATTGCACTACATTAATACATGCAGAATATGCACTAAATAGTAGCCTACTTTAATTTTGACGTTCTCAATCGTCCATTTGTTATACAGATTTTGCAAATGACTCATTTATATTCTATATCTTGGAACAATAAGAGTGTCTTCATACAGATTAAGCCCCACACAACAACGTGGAACGTCATACACAAGCCGGATGTTCTCTGATCAACTTCATGCAATCCTTCAGGACATTATTTATGATCCCTTATTTCGGACTTGATCCTCAAACGTTTATGTAGGCCTACAATGCATCAGTACATGATATTTTATCTTCTCCGATTAACTCCCTGCGTTGCAAAGCACTCAAGTTATCACGTTCTAATGGTTTATTAACTCTAATGCTCTTTCAGTCGTATTGTCCCTTCTCTGAAACTGCGTTCGGACTAATTGCATCGTGTTTGTTGACCGCAGAGACCGTGGGAATTAACACGTACTATACATACGTGAAACTGATGCCCCAGATACAAGCCAGTAATACATTTCCAGTAGCATTGAATTAATCTCCTCCGGATTGAAAATTCTGTTCAAGTTTTATAACAATCACGCTGATAAAACTGCTCCATCTCTCTCATTTCAGACAGACCCCATTACGTTTCTTTCTCTTGCTGACACTATTTTTATACATGTTCAATACCAATTGGACAGATTCTTGCAATATATGAACTGAGAAAACTTTAATGCATATACAGTGACTGATATTGGCTAGATGTCAATTATTTGCTCACTAAACGAGTTGTTTCATAGGATAAGTATGGAATCTTTCCTTTCTTATAGCCTACAGAGTGATTCAAGACTAATGATGTGCTTTAGGAATCAGTCCTACGAAAGTAGCAGTGATTTTGAGCAGAAATAAGAGTTATTCACTTAAAATACAAGAAATATTAACTCAAAATATTACATTAATCATAAAATAAACATAACTCAGTTTGGAAGCAGATTTTCAAATATCCCTCCATTCAATTCAGTGTACTTCGCCACGCGGATGTGAATGGCGCTTACCCTTCTGTACCACGTCGCGGTTGTCCCTGATAAGCACAGCTGAAATCACTAGACCTATCTTCCCCTTCACCTCCGTACTTCACGTCACAGTGCAACCTTCCGTTAGTTTAATTTCCAATGTTTGTACAACTCCAAAGCCTGATTCACAGTACGACGTTTGGATTTTTACGAATAATTTTCAAATTAATGATAGAATCGGATCCATGTTCATTTGATATTTTATGCTAAAAATACCACATAGAACTGATTCCTGTTCGTGAATCATCATGTATGAATAGACGAAAAATGTAAGGTTTTACTATTTTTATTTAACTGTTCTATGACACTACAATTCGATATCAAGCCTTGAAATAGATTGATATCAAGTATTTTCTGCTCTTATTTAGACAGTAAAAATTCAGACGCTGTATTAGTTAAGGTTAAATAAAAATATTAATTATTCATTACAATGTGTTAAGAAAAGAATACATATATTAAAGAATATAACCTTATATTTTTGGCGACAAATCATTAATACAAACAGTTTTTTTCTAATACTAAAATATAACTTTGTTCCGAAACCAGAATTTCCTCTAATTCTCACAAACCCTGTATACACTAAATTTCTGAAACTCTATTCTCCCTTTAATTTCGTGTAAACAGCATATTATTAACAATAGCACTTAGGAGATATTCAAGGAAGTGATGTTAAGCGCGTTAATCTGTAAAACATATACACATTCAAAATGCAAACCCACACAAATATTGGAGCATAAATCTATTGCCATCTTTAACTTTTTCAATAGATGAGGTATTGAAGGAAAGTTTTACTATGTTACAGAAAATCTTTTTTTATTTATTTAATTTACGACGCAGTATCAACATCTAGGTTATTTAGCGTCTGAATGATATGAAGGTGATAATGCCGGTGAAATGAGTCCAGGGTCCAGCACCGAAAGTTACCCACCATTTGTTCGTGTTGGGTTGAGGGAAAACCCCGGAAAAAACCTCAACCAGGTAACTTGCCCCGACCGGGATTCGAACCCGGGCCACCTGGTTTGGCGGCCAGACGCGCTGACCGTTACTCCACAGGTATGGACCAGAAAATCTATTCCGAAAATTTCATATAATTATGCTGTTTTTGTCTCTGACATCGATAATATACTCACCGGTATTCTGTCTGCTTACGGCAATTTTTCTGTTGCACGAAACTTGTTGATATTCAGTATCTGCAGTTCCAATCAAACGAACATTTAGCTAAAATACTTAGGGTGCTATTCATAGACATTTCGCAGCACGCGCTACGAGCGTACTAAGCTAGCCCCGGCTATCCACTGGTTACTAGTACAGAATTCAAATCATATCCTATCGCTGACAGTGGTTTATGAATACGAAAAACGCTGATCATCCACCGGAAGCCCGTGCTAAAAATGTCTATGAATACGGCCCTTAGTGGTCACTGCCTAGTACTATGTTCGATCCTCTTTTTTAGAACGAGATACATCACATGGCATGGATTCCAAAGCTATCTGCAGATCTCTGAAGGAATGTTCAACTACGCACTCTATGTGGAAGTCCATAGGCATGGACGATGATTGTGTATCCAGTTGTCGTACCTGCCGTTGCACAGCATCCAAGGTACTCAACAGAGAGTCTCATAATTGCATGACCTTACCAGGGATGATCCCGAACAGCCAATTAATCTCACAGTTTAAAAAATGGACGCACTATTTCGTGACTAGAAATTTATATTTGATAAACTCAGGTAAGCAACATTACGGTTGTATAAGCAATGACAAATGGCACATCTGTGCCTCTTTAGGCTATCTCGATAACAGCGCTTCTCTTTTTACTGTCCATCTAAAAATAGAGAGACTCGGTGAGGGTTGAAGCCACAAGTTCCTATCCTACCTTTCATCTTCCTCCACACAAGGAACGGGAGATATCGTCACTTCTTTCACTCCTGCCTACCATTAGAGCTTATACAACTTGGCATTAACGAATCCCGGTCAGGCTTGGGATATTTTATTGAAAAATCCATAGTGACACTGAGGTTTTGTCGGGTTCTACAGAAGAGACACCAAAATAAAGAGAAGGCTTAATATAAACATGCATCCTATTTTACCGCGTTTCCGACGTAAACAAAAGGCCACACAGTTGGGATATTCCATTTTTTCACTGAGAAAGTTTTCTTTCCCACTAAGGACTAATTTTCAATGTGGAATATGAGAGTTTTGGCATATGGTACTTCACCGTATGAAAGTAGAATGGCAGGAATACAGGGCTACTACAAAGGCTTTACCCGATTCCATAGCCTTGTATTATGAAAAGTATGAGACATACATTATTGAAAGTTATGCCAATAAAAAGAGAAACTCATCAAGTTTTTGGTCCATCAACTGCTACAAGTTGTCGATGTGACCTCCTCGCGTCACGCGACAAACATCCACTCGGTAGTCTAACTCCTGCTACACCCGCTGGAGCATATCACGATCAACTCTAGCCACTGCTGCACGGATCCGGTTATTAAGTTCTTCAAGATTAACTGGCAAAGGGGATACATACACTTGATCTTTGACAAACCCCCATAGAAAACAATCACAGGGAGTCAGATCTGGCGACCGGGGAGGCCAACGGAGAACACACCGATCGTGTAGATGGGGCTCCACCACATTTCCATCTGGAAGTGCGTCAGTATCTTAATGAGCATGTACCACAACGTTGGTGTGGACGGGCTTCTAACAACGATCGGTGTGTTCTCCGTTGGCCTCCTCGGTCGCCAGATCTAACTCCCTGTGATTTTTTTCTATGGGGGTTTGTCAAAGATCAAGTGTATATACCCTCTTTGCCAGTTAATCTTGAAGAGCTTAATAACTGGATCCGTGCGGCAGTGGCTAGAGTTGATCGTGATATGCTCCAGCGGGTGTGGCAGGAGTTAGACTACCGAGTGGATATTTGTCGCGTGACGCAAGGAGGTCACATCGAGCACTTGTAGCAGTTGATGGACCAAAAACTTGATGAGTTTCTCTTTTTATTGGTATAACTTTCAATAATGTATGTCTCATACTTTTCATAATACAGGGACATCATTTTATTTTTACTTAAACTTTTATTGTACCTGAGTTTTTTAATGTACTTGACTCCCACCCCTTCTACTAACGAATTTCCAACTGTCCCACACAGAACCAAGACAGCAGTACTGAGTTAGTGATTATAGTACGTTTCAGAAATATGTTCGCGTTTTCCAGTGACGAAAACTCCCAATATTGAATCATATTTTCTCACAGGTAATGTCGTCCGTTTGTCTACGTCGCATCCCGATTTCCCCCACCTGCTTCTGCTCGCTCCACAGTAAAGACTAGTGGCTGGGATTTCTTAGCTTTTTTCTGAAAACATTAATTTCTGTTAGGAATTAATTGGACGTCTACGTAATATTATGCAACTGTTTAAAATAATTTAAATAAAAGGGCCTCGTTAAGTAATTAACTATCACGTGATTCCCCCCCTTTCTACGATCCTGCGACATAACCACTTGGACGGACAGTAGATAGCATATCTGAGTAATTTTATCTGTGCGGGTCGGGCAGAAGTGAAGACTGAATTTACAGTAGGTAAGGTACTCTTTTATAGAGTAGGTACAGAATTATTTCAACATGAGTTACTGAGTATGAAGGACGAAACTGGTAATTGGAATTAGATGCAATAGTCTATAGTGCGATAACAGGCACAAAAGAACTCAAGCCTGTATCGAAATGAACGGCCACCATTTTCAAAAATGTGTTTAAATATCCATATTATGATTATTTTTCATGTTAACTTCATTCTCTATATCGTATGCTAATGTGCCGTAGACAGTATAATACACACCGCATAATGAATACGTCCCATGGAAAGCTCAGTTCGTGAGTTAAAACACTTTTTGTTAATACTGTACTGTATTTTGATTAAACGAAACCTAATGAAAATTATCACATTCAAAATCACGATATTTCCTACTTTACGTAAATGGATGAACTACTTTTCTTCCCTCATGTACGTAGTAAAGTGAATTGTTTGTATTTTGCGCCAGTATCACCGAACTCCAGTCGTGGAAGGAGGTAGCAAACGGTGTTTCCGCGTCGCAATCAGTAATCCAAAGGTATAGCCAGGTTAATATTAAAAATGTTAGTAAAAATAAAATGATGTCCCTGTACAATGCTATGGAATCGGGTAAAGCCTTTGTAGTAGCGCTGTATATAGTTGTACACCTATCTCAAAATTTGAGGTCGGTTGGGATCTGCCATTATTATTCTGAGCGCCTCAGTTGTCAGCATTGCTGTTCCTTGCAGTTTTGTACTTTATACTTCTATGCGGCTCCACCGCTTTTATTTAAATGGAAGCGCTACGAAAACGAAAAGAAAGCTCGACGAGTTTGAATCACTGCATGAATAGTTAAGAGCCCCAACTCTTGCTGGCGTGTTTGCAAGCTGAAGGTACTTTTGAACCTCGGTTACACCTCCACTTGATGGCGAAAAGTTACCGCCCTAGTAGTAAACTCGGTTTCAGATAATATCTGCGGTGAAATGTCGGCAATGAATAACGGCAAGGAAGCTTATTACGGCTGTTACCAAACGCCTAATAATTGCTCCTTGGCATGTCTCTCCGACTTGCTCCTGAATCGCCCACGTAGTAAGCAGAGATACGTACAGCATGGAGCTAAACACATTACATTACTGTAAACTTAGTTCATAATTAGCGCCTGCTGGTTCTAATTCCTTGAAGCTGGATTCTTGAAAATGGACCTGGAAAAATAATGATCAAAAGAAAGAAAGGACAATAAAGCCAGGAATCCCATAGATCTCGAATATTATCATCATCGTTAGGTACTAGAGATTAACAACGATCGAGAAAACAATACTAACAGCGCCCGCAAAGCCGAAAACCCGCACAACAATGTTTTATTACGTCGCGTCGTTGACATAAAGACTGCTTGTGAGTGTTTCGAGACGTCGAGATTGATCACTCCTGAAGTCCCGAACGTCAAGCAGACTTGAATCGCCACAGTTATTTATACTTGACTGAACTTTTATCTACTGGGTGTTCATTTCAAAGTGTGTCATGACGTCACTGTTGTGAGTTAGCGATTTGAAGCGAGTTTAAGCTTTTATGTCAGAGAAGTTGCCTATTATTTAAGGCGTTCAATCTGAACTTGAGAATGTGTACAGTATAACTTGAACGTCGTAGCAATAGATGGCAGTCTGTACGGTCTGTGTGCTACCATAACCCTTTTCCAACTGTGTTTTGCGCGGGCAAGTCGTACGAAGGGTATTTGTTATCATCGGTAACGGCAACATTACACAACACAAATCAAATGCTCCGTGTCCATGTTGACCGTCGAAGTTAATGTCAACAAATACGTAAGTAATCGTCTTAACCCTTTCCCCATAAAGAAAAAAACTCACCACAGTACGTGTTTAAAAATAGTTCACATTCCTGCCACTACCGGCAATACCGTACGTAACGGTAAGTACTTGCCAGGCAACTTCTCTGGCACATAGGTAATACGCCTCTGCGGGAGTGTAGGAAGACTGAATTCTCTAGGCTCATCGGCTAGCCACATGACGGCATATAGCCAGCCATGACACACTTTGAACTGAACACGCAATACTTTGGCAATTGTAACAATACTAACAATAATGAAACAATACTAACAATACCATCCCATCGCACCTCCTCATACTCATCCTCTTTCACAATAGCCCTGCCAAGACTCTGGAATTCGTTACCTGCTAGCATCAGGGACTGTCGAAATAAAATTCAATTCAAACGCAAACTTACTAGGCACTTGGTCAGTAATTGAGACTCGTTCAGACATGGTTTCTTGTAAATAGTTCTCTTAATCTATCACAAAATATTTCAATATCCGGTAATTTCATCACTACAGAATTTTGTTATTGTAGGTTTAATTTGTAATTTAGTAAATACAAAAATATTCTTTGTTCTTAACTTCTATGATAAAATGTCTAGCTTTCATTAACCAGGTATTCTTGTCGTACTTTAATTTTTATTGTAATTGTAATTGTAAATGTAATATTAATTGTAATCTTATTGTTCATGTTATAGTTGTAATCCCCTGGTAGAGGGGCAGAGAAGGCCTGACGGCCTTATCTCTACCAGGTTAAATAAATAAATACTAAATAAATATATGTATAAACAATCAAGTAGCCTATTTGAAACATCATCTCTACTTTTCAGTGTATAATAATCCGTTCCCCAGTCTTTATTTAATTACTAGGCCCTTATTAAAAGGCTAGGAATTTTCTTTTCATATGTTTAAGATCAAGTGTGCAATCTCAAGTAAAATATCTTAGAAATGCAAATTTATTTGAGAAGCGTTTTTTTTTATATTTATAAAACCATAGGTAATATCATACTACAGAACCAGCACATTTTGTTAACTAAGATACTGTTCTGTTTTGTCTTTTTGTCTTATTTTAACATTTATAATGTTATTTATTTCAATGTTGTATGTTATTCAAAGTTACGAAATCTTTCCACGCCGACCAAATGCTATTTCGTGAATGATGAGCGAGACTCGAAGCGCACGACAATGACGAGACGAGACTCGAAAGACAAATGCAACGAACACAGCGAGCGAGAGCGGCAGTTAGTTTTGTTCATCTCTATTCGGTACTCTACTTCGTCCCAGGAGGCTACAAGATTAAGAATTACTGGAATGTTTAAGTGAACGATGTGCGAGCGTCAATAAAGCGAAGTACTTGACTGACGGTTCACTCGACTCTTGTTTCGTAAAATGGTACAGAACAAAAAATGAACCACTTTAAGAACTGCACTAATATTTACAATTTAAATTATTTACACTACAGCTCCCCAAAATATTGTAAAAAATTGTAGAAAATTACAAAATTGGAAAACTGTAAAAATTGTAAAATATTGCAAAAATTATAAAAATTTGTAAAAATTGCAATTGTAATACTGTAAAATTTTGACTTGTTCCACATCTTAAATCTTCATTGCTCATGTAAGATCTATGGTATATAATAAATGAAATGAAATGGAATGATATGTACATTAGAATAGTCTATTTTTCTATTTACACTATAAAAAGAAATGTAGGCCTACATTGATCAAACATTATTTAGAATATTTATCTTATGTACAGTTTGTGTATTGTGAAACAAAGTATTTTATTTAATAATACTACAGCCTATTTGTTTTGTAAATAGTGTATAATATTGTAGTGAAATAATGTGTGATCATTTAAGTCATCATTATTTATGATAGTGTAAATAGTGAAAGTAGTGTATTCTAGTGTGCATAGCGTAAAGGGTTGCTAGACATTGACTACCTTCAAAAGCCGATTGTTAGAAAGACTGCTTTTCGTCTCTAGAATATGATCTTTCTTCGATATTACGTTTGTGGAATATATTTTTGAATATGTCGATTTTCCTTCATTATGTTAATAATTCCATCGATCCAAATTGTGTTATTTAACACTAATTTCATTTTTTCATTTCATTTATTGTATTTAATAGATCTTACATTAGCATTGAAACAAAAAAGTGGAACAAATAAAAATTTTGCAAGATTACAATTTTTTTACATGTACTGAGGTGAGGCCGAGGACTCGCCATAGACCACCTGGCATTCGTCCCATTGTTTTGAAAAAAAACTCGGAAAATATCCAACTAGGTAATTGGACCAAAAACTGAGATCCAACATAAGCCCGAGCGCAGCTTGTTTAACTCTTTAGATTTACATATAACTAAACACATCTACAGTATTTGCTCTTATTATTATTATCAGGGGCGAATGCTAGTCACGAAAGTTAGGCTTGCTCTTCTATTCATAGGGGAAGATGGGAGGATATAATAATTCATAATTAACAAAAAAATAATCAGGCTCACATAAATAATTTATTTTATAATTATGAAATCATTATGAGTCATGGATCATATTCGCTTATCAGATGTAGAAGTTCGATATAATATAACAAACATGGCCAACAAAACAGTTTGTTTAGTTTTTCGACCCTGCCAACCAATGCACATTGTTGTATTGAGCTGCACTGAACGAGCGCACATATTTTCTATAATGTCTGTCTTCTCTTGAATAGTCCTTCGGGAAAATAGATTTAATAATAAGGTTTCAATGACACGCAATTCCGAACTCATTGCAATACTTCAAATTAATGTTTAAGAATTAATCATTCATGCAGCAGCTAACATATGCATTCCGCTCATACAATTACATTGCACTCGCAAATCACAGCACATCCCCGCTGTCAATACTGGTCTGTGTAACGTTAAATAGTCGTTGGTGTAGCTCTCGGACCAGAGCTTCAAACAACACATAATAGAAGCATGGTGCGGCTAGGACGGACCAAGGAGGAAGGCACTTGCGCGCGCATCATATTCTCGCTATTTCTACGTCTTTCCTGTAGCTTCAAGAAACGAGCAAGCGTTGCGATACTTGCGGTGTGCAACCTGCGGCTGGTATTACGCCTATACAGTATTCCAAAAATCAAAATAAATTTTAATGTACGTAACTCCATTTTGAGAAATACACATTCTACGAAAATATTCGGCTTGCGCAGCATGCATGGCATGCCCTGAAAAATCGCCCCTGATGATGATGATGATGATGATGATTATGATTATTATTATTATTATTATTATTATTATTATTATTATTATTATTATTATTATTATTATTATTACATTGCTCTATGTATTGATGTTATTTATATTTGATATGTATTGTTGTACCGTTTGAGTGGAAGAGTAAGCCTCATGGCCTTAACTCTGCCAGTACCAGTAAAAATAAATTAAATAAATGAACAAATAATTTAAATCTTTACCACTAGAATGCATTTTTAACAGTCTCCAAGGTCAATTTTAAAATCATTAATAGAATATCAACTACATAACAAACAAGATGAAAATATTTCCTTATAGTACCTGTGCCACGTGCCAAAATGACGTCACGCCAATATAGTCTATGAACAACTTTACTAACCTTAACTCCATACGCCCTCAGAGAGAACATGGTCCCTAGTCATCATCATCAACATTGTTTGAAGCTAGTGACCCATTCCGTCCCCCTCGGAACTGGTGAGTGCTGAGTCCATCTTAACCTCCACAGCCATTTGGGCCTCAGTTCAATCAAAGTCTACTATATACAGTCACGAAGCTTGAGTTTTGAGGGTGCTAGAAACAATAGACTGTGACGGTACTATTTTGCATTGCCTGTAATGAGGCGATATTAGCGATCCTAGTGGTGAGCAACTATCTAATGTTTGCATATTTACTACGTATTGAGCTTCGCGACTGTATATACTAGACTGTGGTTCAATTTTATTCCCGATGCAAAGCTTTTAGTACTTCTATGAGACACAGCCTGACTTCTATAAAATTCATACCGTAGCTTTTCTCATGATGACAATAGGCCGAAAAATTGAACTGACAATGTCACCTTCTTCTAATGTCGGTACCCAGAAAGAAGGAGAGCAAAACATGGACGCTGTACCGCCTTTCCTTGCGAACATCTTAATGACGCATTTACGAATGGCTTACCTTTAACCTTTAAAGGTTAAGTATATAAGCTTATTGACTTCATTAGGAACATTTTACCGAACTCCCGGATGCAACCTGGATGCAACGGTTTTAGAACGATTATGACATTTTGTATGTTCCCCTGTCTAACATCTTCAAGTCAATTTTATTATAGCCTATTATACGAAAATAAGAGGTTAAAATTTCTGTTTTTCTTGCCTTCTTTCTCCCTTTTATTTCCTGATTATACGAAGTACAATGAACGTATTTTCATTATGAAAATAAGCTTTTAGATTATTACAAAATATAATGTTTAATCATAGCTCATATTAAAAAGAGTTTGTTAGTTTGTATGCAGCATTTTCTCCTCAATTGACATTTATATTGCCTATATTTAACATTTATTACTTTATTCTGCAGATTTTAATCACGGAAACATAGATTCGAAACAAATAAATCAATTCAAAGCTATAACAACAACAATAACAATAATAATAATAATAATAATAATAATAATAATAATAATAATAATTAAAGATACATTTTAAATGTTCTAATGTTTGTCGATAATTTAACATTAATACAAGACAATGAAGAAAAATTGCAATATGCCATTCACAAACTACACCTACTAGGAAAACAAAACTATAATTTGAGCATATCAACTCTTAAAACTAAAGTAATGGCCCACAGTGGTAAATTTCCAATTCGTACAAAAATAATAGTTGATAATAAGTCCATAGAACAAGTATCTCATTTTGATTAATTAGGTTGTAATATAACTTATGATGTAGATAGAGATATTGACAACAAAATAAGCAAATTCCAGTGGATATGCGAAACAATAAATAGAATACTAAAAAATAAAACTAGAAAAGAAACAAAACTAAAGTTCTATAAAACTATGGCTGTACCCGTGTTGACATATGAAAGCTAATCATGGAGAATTAAAGAACGAGATAAAAGTAAATTACAGGCTGCAGCGATGAGGTTTCTTCGTAGAGTAAAGAGATGTACAAGAAGGGATCTGATAAGAAATGAGGATATCCGTAAAGAATTAAATATATACAACATAAACGAAAAAGTTAAAGATTATAAAGAAAAGTGGAAAGAACACCTGTCTCGAATGGATAACGAAAGAATTCCAGAAATGATACAACAGTACCAACCTAAAGGCAAAAGAGATGTCGGACGTCCTAGGAAGAGGTGGAACTGAATAAAAAGTGAAGACGGAACAGGCACTAAAGCCTAAACCATGAAGTGATGATGATTATGATGATGAATATGATGGTGATGATAATAATAATAATAATAATAATAATAATAATAATAATAATAATATATTTATTCTGGTGGAGTTAAGGCCATCAGACCTCCTCTTTCACATTTATTCTCTCTAGTATATATCAGCATTCAAAAGTCCAAATAAAGAACGGGTAAATTACTTAACCCATAAGTACAACAGAATAGGTAAAGAATGGAAAAAGAACTAAGGAAGAGACTAGTGAAGTGATCTGTGTGGAGTGTGGCGCTGTATGGGGCACAAACATAGACATTACGACGGAGTAAAGAGAGCGACTAGAAACATTTTAAATGTGGATGTGGAGAAGTGAAATACTCAGAGAGAATAAACTAATTAAGCTGTGTTGGAAAGAGTGGGTGACGGAAGAATGATGCTGAATCTGATCAGGAAGAGAAAAAGGAATTGGTTGGGTCACTGGCTGATAAGAAACTGCCTACTATAAGATGCATTGAAACGTATGGTGAACGAGAGAAAAGTTCGCGGCAGAAGAAGATATATGATAAATGACATTAAGATGCATAAATCATATCCGGAACCAAAGAGGAAGGCAGTAAATAGGAAAGATTGGAGAATGCTGGATTTGCAGTGAAAGACCTGCCCTTGAGCAGAAAACTATAAATGAATGAATACAAAGCACAGACAAAAACCGAAACTATATCAATAATTTGTAATAAATTTGTACAGAAATATAAGAAATATACTTATAATACAACCTATTATGACATAAAATGAATAGGATTTATTACCGAAAAGAACCAATCTGTAACACTGATCTCTAGATATAAGCGAATGAATTTTATTTAACTCTCTTTAAACTTTTTAGAAACGAGACTCCTTGTTAGCTTATATCCTCAAGAGGATTTGAAAGTTTCTCCAGGTCGTATCTTTAAAGAAAATATGATAGAAACCTTAAATGTATTCCATTTTTGTTAAGAATGTTAAAGCAAAGAAAAGTGAGGACCAACTTTACACCGTTATTTGATTAAAGGGAATGGAGAATGTATTTCTTCTTTTTTACAGCACGAACGAAAATAATTCCGATTCGGTTTAAAATAAAACAGTCTTATCATTAATTCCCAAACGATAGAATAAAAATAAATCCAACGCACAACTCCAAATGGTGTCTATTAACGTTCATCTTTTGGTTTACGTAACATGTTTAAATTAATACTTTGGGACTTTGTTCTGAAATATATAAAGGCTTGATATGCTATCCCTATATCTCCATCCTGTTTCCCTCTTGTTCCTTCTTTGTTGTCTTTATTCTTCTGTTTTACTTCTCCTCTTTACTTTTCTTCTCCTTCGCTTTGCGCTCTTTTTACCCAATTTATTTTTATATTCTTCTTTCATCCCTTCATTATTTGTTTTTTCGAGTTTTCTCGTTCTTGTTCATTTCTTTTTGTCTTGCTCACTTATTTACATAAATTTCTCCTAATTTTCTTCTTTTTCTTCCTTTCTTTCTCTTCTCCATTGTTACTTTCTTTGCCTTTGTTATTCCTTGGTCGTTCTTTGTCGTTGAGTAACTCTATGTAACAATCTTTAGAGGGATTCAAAGGAAAGAATACTGAACTCTTTTCTTCTACTAATGAAAACGCTATAGAACGGTTTATCATGGGTATAAATAATATATATTACTTATGTAAAACAGATAATTAAGACAATTATAATTTAACAAAAGTAGCATTGAAATGGTATGATTATAAATCGAGTAAATATCGGCTATTATTATTACTAGCCGCAAATACGAGGGCTTAAACGCATATATCGTCAGCTTAAATATTTCTTTTCATATTCCCATCACAGTTCGGGTCGTCCTTAACCTCGAATGCTCTTAGATTAGTAAGAAAGACTGTGGTTTGTTAATCGGTTTTATGTTATCTGTGCAATGTGTCCTTTCCAGAATAAAGGGAATGAAGAATCGATTTTTGTCTACCTCGTGTAAGGAACTCGCAAATAACAGGTGGGAAATGAATCGTGGCTACCATCTAGCGAGCGTTTACTGAACTCTCTGTTCGACAACTACAGACTGATTCAAAGTTTAATTTGTTACTAATTTTACAAATTGCAACCGAACGAATTTTTTAAACGTCACACACTTTTCACACTACAGTACATTCCTCAGGGCTCTATTCTTGTTCCATTCTTGTTTCTTATTATGATAAATGACTTGCCATACAATGTGTCGGCTAAAACTATAATGTATGCTGACGATACAACTTTTGTTATCACACATAATAATACTGCTGAGTTATATTTTATGAAGCAAGCTGTATTTGCTGAAATAAGAACGTGGTTTTCAATTAATGGATTTGTTGTTAATGAAAAAACACATGTGTTAACTTTTAAGTTTGAAACAAACCCAAAATAATGTGATAAATGAATCTGTAAAGATGCTGGGTATGTATTTGGATCCTAAACTAAGGTGGAATAGCCATGGTCAGTTATGTATGTAAAAGAATTTCTATAGTAATTTATCTCTTGAGAATTATCATGTACAAGATTCCCAAACATTATTTAAAACAAGTTTACTATGCACTATTTGGAAGTGTCATTAGATATGGATTACTTTTATATGGAAATAGTTCTGACCTTCCAAACATTCTGTTACTGCAGAAAAAGGCAGTTCGTATTATAACAATGTCACCACCCAGACTATCATGTGGATCTCTTTTCAAAAATGAAAAGATTATGACAGTCTACAATCTATATATTTTTGAACTTTTAATGTATGTAAACAAGAATATTACTAATTATACAAGTATAGTAGATCTGCATCGCTATGAAACAAGAAATAATGATCAATGAAATGTACCACATGTCAGGTTGCAAAAGACACAACCAAGCTATGTAATTACTGCAATAAAAGTATATAATAAAATACTACAAATATAAAGGCACTTAATGAAACAATTTAAATTTCAGATTAAGAGATGGCTACAAAACAATCCCTTTTATAACATGAATGAATTTTTTGAAAATGATGTAGTATTTTAGTTAAATGTTATTATTTTTTACTCTTTTAATATCTTAAATATTGACACATTGTTTTTTATATTATCACATTGACGAGGCCTCTTGTATTCTGGTACTTTCAGGAAAATAAAGAATATGAATATGAATTCCTCTCATTTTCAAAGGACTGGTACTAATTTAAATAAAAATAGACTTGTTCATATCCTTACAACACAATTTTATTAAATGGTGTTAAAGCATGCATAAATAAACTTAAAAATAATAAATACGGTATGCAAATGTGGTAAAATGTGGAAAGTCCCCCTATCTCCACCAATTTTCGGTGGAAAACACTTCTCCGCCAATAAAAACAAAGTTTACGAACAAAAAGATTTTGTAGGAATTTGTTCCGGAAATAAAGTGTAACTCTAATTCGCGAAAATGGTTCATGAAATAAGTTCTCGTTGCTGTGAAGAACGCGCCTATGGATTAGCTGTAATAAGAATTACTTTTATCAGAATATATATTATTATTTTAATGTACCGAAGTACATATGATATTTCCATGCAGATATTCTGCGTCATCATACGATGACGTCGGATCCCGGCCAACTAGTCACTCATATCGAGTGCACCTCAGCACATGTGTGGACTTCGGTCCTGCGTTCATAGACATCTATGACGTAGTGCAGAGGGCGGCCACTAGAGGGAACCCAAGAGTTGGAGCTTAATCTGAGACGATTCTAACCGGCGTCGGGGTTGTATCCGGTGTGGCTTAGTGGATAAAGCATCAGCACGTAGAGCTGAAAACCCGGGTTCAAATCCCGGCGCCGGAGAGAATTTTTCTCCGTTCCATTACTCTTTCATCGTATGATGACGCAGAATATCTGCATGGAAATATCATATGTACTTCGGTACATTAAAATAATAATATATATGATATGCGTAAATCACTTCGTGATTTAAGACGGCGCTTATTCCGTCGGATCCCGGCCAACTAGTCACTCATATCGAGTGCACCTCAGCACATGTGTGGACTTCGATCCTGCGTTCATAGACATCTATGACGTAGTGCAGAGGGCGGCCACCAGAGGGAACCCAAGAGTTGGAGCTTAATCTGAGACGATTCTAACCGGCGTCGGGGTTGTATCCGGTGTGGCTTAGTGGATAAAGCATCAGCACGTAGAGCTGAAAACCCGGGTTCAAATCGCGGCGCCGGAGAGAATTTTTCTCCGTTCCATTACTCTTTCATCGTTTTATCAGAATGTATGGGTCTATAATTGAAGACTTGAAATAAAAAAGGCTCTAAGTGCCATAATGAGGAATTTTGAAATTGTGTGCAAAATGAGATCTATAAGCCAAGCCCTATAATGTATAAAAAGCTCGAATTGCCACGAATGAAAATGTAGTACCAAATGCAATCGACAGATAGCATGCGGTTTAACTGCCGCTGCTGTTAACATATGAAAGGCTCTATGTCCCGCGCGCAGCAATGGATCAGGACAGCACGTTTGCACATCTCCTTTTTATGTTATGTTATGTTAGGTTAGGTTAGATTAGGTTAGGTTAGTTTAGGTTAGGTTAGGTTAGGTTAGAGTAATTTTAACTGTACGCTTCACTCGTCATTTCTGTTTGAAAAGAACCTAACCTAACCTAACATAAAAAGGAGATGTGCAAACGTGCTTTCCTGATCCACTCCTGCGCGCGCTTCCTCCTCATAGTTAGATTAAATGGCGGATGCAGCAGATATTTGTAAGAGTTTGAGTGGAAAGAAACGACGAATTAAAGGAGAAGGTACTGTGGCTGCAATGAAAAGAAAGCTGAAAAATGGAGGAAATGAATACATAAGTTCAAATAATAAACACGTTCCTGCAAAACCTCGTCCAGCACAGGATGCTAGTCTCATTACTGATCGCTAACCTACACCATACCTGGACAGGCTGTTTGAACCTCAGCTATGAACACTAGGTCGGGCTGTTTGAAGATTTTTATGACCTGGAAGATATTAAAAAGCGAGGGAGTTACTTGATGGTGCTGATGCAAGTATCACATGTTAAAAGAAGACGTCATGGAACCTACGATGACCCTTCACAGAGCAGGAGACAAGCAACTTTTCATTACTCTGTTCCAGATGGGCAAGGTGACTTAGTGCAAGTTTGCAGAGGAACATTTTCTGAAATATTTTCGTTAACTTAGAAGAAAATCCAGGTATTAACCGAAAAGAAGAAGAATTTGACTGAAATGATACAGTACCTAACAAAAATGATGACCAGAAACAGTTTTCCAGAAGGATTACAGAATAAACTTTTACTTTATGAACATAAAAACAATTTTGTTTCATTCGTTTGTCCTCTTCACTATCTTTTTGCTGATTCTGAACTATGGAACTTAGAGCCTTTCATTAAATTTCCACTTTCAGTACGTTTTTCATACTATTGCAATATTACGTTTGTAAGTTCCTTTGGACACTAGCTCCATACTATGCTTATCTTTCAATTAAAACACATTAATATTGAAATTATGACCAATAATTACCTAGTACACTTAAAACTCATTTTCCTGAAATTCATGATTATGGCACCTAGAGCCTTTTTTTATTTCAAGTCTTCAATTTACTCCTGTCAAAAGCTTTAATAAACTTCTCCTGTAAAAGAAAAATGGGCAGCTAATGTTTCATTCTATGCAGTTCAACTGAAATCTATATATTATTTCGTACACACGTCTTGTTACTCATCAGGCGATATACAGTTTGAACCGTAAGTAATATCAATTTCAAACAATAAAGTTTAATATAATATTGAAAGAATTTTAGTTTTGTCCTTTAAATGTGCACAAATTTGATCTGAATAAATGTAACTTTTCGTCCTGAAAACGAATTTTAAAATGTTACATTTGTTGGGATTAAATTTCTACACATTTAAAGGACAAAACTGAAATTATTTTAACCATTTATTATGTAGAAAATTTCAGACCTCGAGTGACATTTATTAGAACTATTTCGTGAATAAAATAAAAATGTAAATAATATATCCCTAAAATTCGATCACAAAATGTTAATAATTGAAGGCTATATTTACAAATACTTAACCTATCCAGACATTGTGAAGTTGAAATAGATGAATATCGATTACTGCAATAAAGAAATTGGATGTTATTCAGTAATGTCACTTGCGAAAAGAGAAATACAGGTTTAACAATGTTAATTACATGTACTGCACTTTTCTCTCATTATTATTATGGAAATGCATTTTCATTATCTGCAGAAATCATAATTTAATTTAAAATTTTATAATCTAATTACAGTAACCTGATTAGTACATTAATTAAATGAAGAATTGTTGGAAACTCAATTATCAAATCTGAATGAAGGAGTGTAATTTTCTTTAGATAGCCTATAATCCTGATATTCATCTTCTTTCACTGTGGCTGTTCCTCGACTTTGGAATTCCCTACCGAGTAATGTCAGGGACTGTCAGACATCAAACCAATTTAAGAATAGCCTAACGAGATATTTTTCTAACAATTCTTGTTAACAATAATAGCTGTTTCAGGTTTCTCAATGTTTAATGGTTATATATATATCACAGATAAATATCTAAATTATCTCATTATCATTATTATTATTATTATTATTATTATTATTATTATTATAACTATTTCTTACCAATGTTTATTATTGTCACACTAACATTATTTATCCAGTTTTCATTACTTACTTTCATGTTGTTTTATGATCTAGATATTAATGTAATAACTATGTAAGCAAATGTATTTAATTAGAATTAGAGTCTGGCTGGGCGGAAGAGACGGCCTACTGGCCTTAGCTCTGCCAGATTAAATAAATAAATAATAATAATAATAATAATAATTATTATTATTATTATTATTATTATTATTATTATTATTATTATTATTATTATTATTATTATTATTATTATTATTATTATTATTATGGACGTGGAATTAGAAGATGAAGATATAGATGTGGAAGTAGTATTTCGTACTTTATTTAGTACTTCATCTTTACATTACACACTACACCGAGAACTAAGAACTAGGCCTATGTAATATGTGTAGAGAAAGCTATATAGCAATGCTTGTGTATTCACACTACAGCGAGACATATGTTGTTACACAGTGAAGCAATCTCTGTATAGATAATTAAAACGCGTATTTTATTACGTCATACGGAACGAAGTCTGATAAAAGACCTTGTAAATAATGTTATACAAGATCTTTGGGTTTGACATGCGCTAATGTTACATAAATTTGAACATCTGACTTTCTATTAATTGTTTAATAATTTCATTCACGTAATAGAAATTTTATAGGCTATAATTAGGTTAGTTACCTGTGGGAGCGGGACAATGTCAGCTGTGCCTTATTTCGACCGTTACTACGTGCTACAGGAAAGCATTTTCCATAGATCGACAAACGTATTCTCACTGTAGTTTGTAACGGAACTAAAGCTGAATCTATATAGTTCAATTTTCCTTGCGTATAAGCATGCAATCTGGGAAGAATATAGAAATAATCAAGTTTAAAACGTACATTCAATTAAGATGCATGAAGATTTTGTACGCCGTTTTGAACGTCGTCTTCACTGCGTAAATATATTAATTAATAATCGATTCACGGGGAAACAGTTGGCGACATCTACTAAACAAAAGAACGACCATGCGATATATTGATAGCGATAAATCTAGCTGCAGAAATTATCGCGATGTTTGACTGTGATTGGTTGGAATTTAAAATTTCATTACACTTCATTGGTCGAAAATGGAATGACATCTTATAAATGAAATATGCCATAGTAATACAGTTCTCTCTTAAACTGGCTGAGTATATTGGGAATTAAATCAATGACTTTGCCAAAACACTATGAAATATTTCACATAAAACAATTTTTATCTCCAAAAGGAAGCAAAAGCGAAGAAAATTGTATTAAACTTATTTCTTTGAAATATATCAAAGTACGAGTATAACCCCTGAAATTAATGACATTACTTACGGTTTATTATGTAGGCTATATGTATAACGTAGATGCAAGTAGTGGTGAGGGCAAATTCACTCGCATTTAAGTTTCTCCAAATTTTTACGTTGAAGAGAAACGACGAGTACATTTCTGCAATGCTTAGGAAAAGTGGCCTTAGTCAGTTTCCACAAACATTTTTTATTAATTTATCGACAACATACGGAACATCTGCTCGCTTGGGAAAAGAGACATAAGTATTTCTCCCATTACAATAATTCACACAGAAGAAAATTAAATCGACATAAACCAGTGTGAAGACAGTTTTTTCCTTATCCTATAAAATTAACATTTTTGACTTGTGCCACTTTACCCGAGTACTACAAATTTTTCCTACAAACATTTTTATTTGGAGCAAGGTTCTGTCTGTCCCTCTCCATCTCTTACTTTCGTAAATATCAGCATGACTCTCTCATCTTTATTTCCCCGGTAGTGTAGTCGGTATAGCGCTGGCCTACTATGCTCGAGGTTGCGGGTTCGATCCCGGCCGAGATCGATGGCATTTAAGTGTGTTTAAATGCGACAGGCTCATGTAAGTAGATTTACTAGCATATAAAAGAACTTCTACGGAACAAAATTCCTGCACGCCGACGACCTGATATGACCTCTGCAGTTGTTAGCGTAGTTAAATAAATCATAATTTATTTATTACTTTTATTTCCCTTCCAGAGGACGTTACCCAAATGGCTCTTAAAATACATCGCTTGAACTTCGAACGTAATGGCAAATTTTGTAACAAACAGGCCACCGATAATTGGAATGAAATAATTAGCCTAAAAATGTCCCGTTGAAAGCAAATACCTCCTCCTACAAAGGGAGAGCTCTATTTGTCTCACGCGGTGAGCTACTCCGCGTAAGGTATGTTTGCATGCTAGGAATTGTTCGCTTGGTTGACATTCTATTTACTTACTTACTGGCTTTTAAGGAACCCGGAGGTTCATTGCCGCTCTCACATAAGCCCACCATTGGTCCCTATTCTGAGCAAGATTAATCCATTCTCTATCATCATATCCCACCTCCCTCAAATCCATTTTAATATTATCTTCCCATCTACGGCTCGGCCTTCCTAAAGGTCTTTTTCCCTCCGCCCTCCCAACTAACACTCTATATGCATTTCTGGATTTGCCCATACGTGCTACATGCTCTGCCCATCTAAAACGTCTGGATTTAATTTTCATAATTATGTCAGGTGAAGAATACAATGCGTGCAATTCTGTATTGTGTAACTTTCTCCATTCACCTGTAACTTCATCCCTCTTAGCCCCAAATATTTTCCTAAGCACCTTATTCTCAAATACCCTTAACCTGTGTTCCTCTCTCAAAGTTAGAGTCCAAGTTTCACAACCATAAAGAACAACTGTTACTGTTGCTCAAATATATTTGAACTTCTCCACCTCTTCAAAAGATAAATTTCCAATTTTTATATTTACATTTCATACAATATTCTCTGTGTAGGCTCTCTTTTCCAATAGTCGGTTTAAAAATATCCTCTCGTTCTACTTTAGCGTTGAAATCCCCCAATAAAATTTTCATGTCATATCTAGGTAACTGATCAAAAGTCTGTTCCAATTCCTCATAGAAGCTATCCTTTATATGATCGACTTTCTCTTCTGTAGGGGCATGAGCATTTATAACTACGATATCGCACCATCTACCCTTAAGTACTAAATACGATAACCTATCACTGATAAATTCAACCTTTTTTACTGCTGATTTTATCTTTTTATGAACAAAGGATCCTGTTCCTAATTGGTGATTATCGTTTCCTTCTCCATAATACAACAAATTATTTTGATATTGTTCACTTAACGTTTCTGTTACACTGTTTTTATTCGCTGTTCATTTGTCTTCTTAGGTTTTTCCAGTCTTTCCTATTTCTTGCTCTGCTTGACCAATGGCTTCCTACACGTTCTCTCAAAAAGGTGGCCCATCTTCTTCTTGTTCTTACGCGTAATCTCTTGCCAATGCTGGGTCCCATAGTGTGACTTTCTAGTCCATCTTCCGTCTCTGTCTTGCAACATGGCCTCCCCACTTCCATTTGGTGTTGGTGGCTTGCAGTACTGGATCTTCAATTGAGGACAGTTTTTGCAAAACTTGCTAACTGAAAAAACTAAATTTTACAGGAGAGACAAAACACTATAGTAAGCAAGTTTTGCTATATCTCTCACTTATAGCAGAAAGCAAGTTTTGAAAAAACGATCACACTTTGACACACTACAATGAAGAGAAATAACCCAATTTTATTAAGATGTTTTGAACATCATGTAGAGGCCTGCCTTATGTTAACGAATCCATCAAAATCTCAATTTTGCAAATTTTTCAGTTAGCAAGTTTTGCAAAAACGTCCTCAATTGCTGACATCTTTTGGAGCACTTCGTTTGGAACTCTGACCCTCAATGATAAGTCTAATATCCTTCACCTAACTAAAAATACTAATTTATGAAGATTCATATTGAAACTGGCATTTTTAGAGCCAGTTTATTGAGGGGACATTTCAAAGTCAATATTTCTTCCACATACGAGTATTTCTCAAGAAACGTCCCTGTAACGTCACGTACAGAAGATAGTCATGTTTGACACCCCTATCTTCGCAGGATATTGGTTTATTTCTTACAGGCTCTGCAGGGAGGAAATAGAAATGAAACCACGGAAATAGAACTGACAGTACAAAGGGAATCGTTATATAGCGGAAAATCGAATTTAAAACAAGTGAATGACAAATGAAATGGAATCCGATAGATTACTGAGGAAAGAGTCTGCACATCTGCTCATTGCGGACGATACGCTTACCAGCTATACGGTGGTAGTAATATCGCTCAGATGCGACATAAAATGCAAAACAATCTCTGTCTGCTTTGCTTGAGTCTTTCAAGAAGTTCATTAATGAGTGTTAATAATATCTTGTATGTTGTGTGCGAATTTATCTTGACGGCTTTCGCACAATGATCTGATGTCAAACTTTTCATAACGTAATATTATGGAGACATCTCAACAACCTAAGGGGTTAGGTACAGCTTACAGCAGTAAAATTTTTGGAAATATTCAACATTTTTTCCTATATTACTGTATCTTGTACAATAATGAAAATTGGTATGTGTAAAATACTGTTCTTCTGGTATATGAAAAAAAAAATTACGATTTAAAAAGAAAAATTATATCTATTTTTTTAATTCAAAATGTTGACACTTCATTGTGCAGTAATGAAGCGTTTCCCTCATAACTCATACACTTGTTAACTTTTTCATGTTCTCTCTCTTTTATTTCATTTCTGAAACATGTTTACAATATCATACTCTTTCAACTACAGTCCTTAATAAATAATATTTGTTTTTATTTTGTGTTAGAAGAAAATACTGATATTTGAATTTATTTTTTATCAGAAAACCTATCAAAGTTAGAGAAGTGATCGTGCATCATATTATAGATACGACATGCATAAATACACACAAAAAATGTCATCACAGAATGTTGGATAATTTTTTAGTTATGTGGGAAACGCTTCATTACTGCACAGTGAAGTGAATTTTGAAAAAAAAATGTATTTTTTTAATTATAAAAATATTTTTTTTCATATAGCAGAAGGACAGTATTTTACACGTAGTAATTTTCATTATTGTACAACGTTTCCAATCACAATGGAGGAAAAAAAATGTTGAATGTTTCCATCATTTTACTGCTGTAAGATATCATAGCTCAGCAACATTTCTTTTAATTTAACATAAATGAGATAGTATATAGCAAGCGAAATTGATTCTCATCATTAGGTCTAGGATTCTTAGATAAATAGATATTTTATTTGCACTGTAATAAGAACTTATAATTGTACTCGTATTTTAAATTTTGGACGGACAAGGTCACCTGAGCATATAATTTAAATTTCATTTCACATAAAAACACGTATTTTGAACTTTTTATGTAAATACATATTTTCAAATATTCACACAAAACATAAAAATTAAGTTTTCATCAAATAATTTTCGACAAAAGCCCCATTTCATATTAATCATCACCCGAATGTTCAGTGCAGTTGCTTAGACGTGACAGCTGGCAACTCTTTCTCGGAATTGCCTACCTCTGTACCTGTGGAGCTGCAGTCTGCTCTCTCACCGCAAGCGATAAAAGCTGTCACCACTAAAAATTGTACTGTAACTAACACACATAAACACTGATGTGTCATTTAGAAGTGCTTTGTAAGTTATCATAACGCTGATTCAGGAAGCAATTATAATTTCATCAGCTGCCTCTGTTTTCGTTTCCAATCACAAACATATCTCTGGGTAGTGCATGTTTTTTCTCAATGGCCAGAGAGATCTTTTTCCCAGTACAAGGCAGTGTTCCGATAATCGTGTTGTCTGTGATGGACAACTTGAGGATGAATCTCATTGTGTACTGTAATTCTTCAGCAGTTGGCGACATTGCACAATTTGTACTAGGGAATACTGCATATATATATATATATATATATATATATATATATATATATATATATACATATATACATATATACATACTTACTTACAAATTGCTTTTAAGGAACCCGAAGGTTCATTGCCGCCCTTACATAAGCCCGCCATCGGTCCCTATCCTGTGCAAGATTAATCCAGTCTCTATCATCATATCCCACCTCCCTCAAATCCATTTTAATATTATCCTCCCATCTACGTCTCGGCCTCCCCAAAGGTGTGTATATATATATATATATATATATATATATATATATATATATTAACATAAAATAATTGAAACTTAATTACATATTTTTCCTTTTTTGTCACATATTTTCCCGATTTTTAGTGCGTAAAAGATAAATATCTTCCCGATTTTTAGCATCCAAAAATCAGGATAGGCTGTATTGCGTATAGGATAGGACCTTACTTGCTTCAAACTAAGTAAACACTATCCCCTTCCACTAGCTAAAACTCTACCTGTTGTGAAGAGCGCTCCCACCCCCTAGCTAAAACATCAGTGAATGGAGAGTACAGCCTATAGGAGTTGAATATACATCGCCACTACTGTCGGCTGGGGGACACGCGACAACTAGTAAATGTTTCTAAATAAAACGCATGGACCAAGGATGCCTATCCTGATACAACTACTTTATCCGAACCTTAGTTATTAGTCAGCGATGTATGTAACGGAGGAGAAAAGGAACTGACCACCCTACCCCATTATCTCCTGGCTCAGTTACCTCATGAGTGATGCCTTATTGGTGTCACGAGGTTCAAACAGTTGACTAAACAACCAACAACATTAAAGAATATTGTAAATCATCTTATTTTATTTTTGTATTTATGTTGTGTAAAATACGTAGTAAATCAAATTTTATGTTTATATTTATGTTGTGCAAAGAATATTGTAAATCACCTTCTTTTGTTTGTATTCATGTTGTGTAAAATACGTTGTAAATCACCTTCTTTTTTTGTATTTATTTTGTGCAAAGAATATTGTAAATCACCTTCTTTTCTTTGTATTTATGTTGTGTAAAATATGTTGTAAATCACCTTCTTTTGTTTGTATTTATTTTGTGCAAAGAATATTGTAAATCACCTTTTTTGTTTGTATTTATGTTGTGTAAAATACGTTGTAAATGACCTTCTTTTTTGTATTTATTTTGTGCAAAGAATATTGTAAATCACCTTCTTTTCTTTGTATTTATGTTGTGTAAAATACGTTGTAAATCACCTTCTTTTCTTTGTATTTATTTTGTGTAAAGAATATTGTAAATCACCTTTTTTGTTTGTATTTATGTTGTGTAAAATATTGTAAATCACCTTCTTTTGTTTGTATTTATGTTATGTAAAATACGTTGTAAATCACCTTTTATGTTTATATTTATATTGTGTAAAATATTGTAAATCACCTTCTTTTGTTTATATTTATGTTGTGTAAAATACGTTGTAAATCACCTTTTATGTTTATATTTATGTTGTGTAAAAATATTGTAAATCACCTTCTTTTGTTTGTATTTATGTTGTGTAAAATACGTTGTAAATCAGCTTTTATGTTTATATTTATATTGTGTAAAATATTGTAAATCACCTTCTTTTGTTTGTATTTATGTTGTGTAAAATACGTTGTAAATCACCTTTTATGTTTATATTTATGTTGTGTAAAAATATTGTAAATCACTTTCTTTTGTTTGTATTTATGTTGCGTAAAATACGTTGTAAATCACCTTTTCTGTTTATACTTATGTTGTGTAAAAATATTGTAAATCACCTTCTTTTGTTTATATTTATGTTGTGTAAAATACGTTGTAAATCACCTTTTATGTTTATATTTATGTGTGTAAAATATTGTAAATCACCTTCTTTTGTTTGTATTTATGTTGTGTAAAATACGTTGTAAATCACCTTTTATGTTTATATTTATGTTGTGTAAAAATATTGTAAATCACCTTCTTTTGTTTATTTATGTTGTGTAAAATACGTTGTAAATCAGCTTTTATGTTTATATTTATGTTGTGTAAAAAATATCGTAAATCACCTTCTTTTGTTTATTTATGTTGCATAAAATACGTTGTAAATCACCCTTTATGTTTATACTTATGTTGTGTAAAAAATATTGTAAATCACCTTCTTTTGTTTGTATTTATGTTGTGTAAAATACGTTGTAAATCACCTTCTTTTGTTTCTATTTATTTTGTGCAAAGAATATTGTAAATCACCTTGTTTTGTTTGTATTTATCTTGTACAAATAATATTGTCACAAAATGACAATTTACTCGAAGAAGAAATAGATAGAATGGTATAAATTGTGAGTCCACAAAAATGCAACGCATAGGTATGATTACGATCCAGGAAATTAAGCAAACTTTTAATGGAGAAGAAAATAGAAAAGCAACAGGTCAATATGAGAAGCGAAATGTATTAGTAAAGTGTTACTAAATGCCGATGATCCAGCCACAATAAACTGCTACTGCTATTGTTAAAATACCTTTGTTAAACCGAATATGTGACTAAACCAGTGTTTTCCAAAGAGGGCGGTACAATCCCTCAGGGGGCGTTTCTGGTTTTCAGAGACGAGTAGGCTATATTGCAAGGAGGGAATAGAGTGAATTTACGTCTTTCTGGATATTAAAGAAATATTACTGTGAAAAATAATAGTAACAAAATATTTAACAAAAGAATCTTGAATTTATTTTAAGGTCCACGTTCTATATGTAATTTTGAAAGTTGGCTTAATTTGTTAAATTTATATTCCTTTAAGGGGAGACTCCACTGCAAATCATGAAAAATTTCCAAAACATTTTATTGGCTATTTCAAATCTTTTAAATGTATACTTTCATATCCCAAATGGAATTAGTTCAATTCAGATTATTACAAATACGTTTAAAATATTTATTAAATTAAGGTTTTAAGGGGATGTGCCATTAAAGAACTCAAAATTATTCTTTCATTAAATAATAATTTTTTACAAATTTCTGATTAAAAATCTAGTAACTTTTGTTCTAAAATTAGCTCCCTGAAGTTACTAAATGAATGTAGCAGAGGATAATTTTAATTTCCATAAATATTCATTTTACTTTCAAATGCATTTTTCGCACGTTTATTTTTCTTGATCCAACACCAAATTTTTTATGCCAAATATTAATGAATCTGGATTAAATTTTTACTGCAAGTATTTATGAGATAGCTGCATGTTTCTATGCATTTAGTTTGTGAGAAATGCTGCTAGCTTAATTTATTAATACATTTTTTCATGAATTCTAGAGAAATAACATTTTTTAAATTTCAAACAATTTTTCCAAAGTGAATAAATGCGATAGTTCAAAAAAATAAATGCATAGAAATGTTTCTCTAAGCCAAAAAATAAGAACCTTAAAAATTGAGATCTTCTACTAAAAACTTAGGTTTGAAAATATTTCTAAAAAGAATAGAAAAAATCAAAATCTAAAAACATTTGGGAGTTCAAAATTTGCATTTTACTAGTCCCTTATATAGTAAACATCCTCTCAAAATTTGTTTGAAAAGAACAATTATGAAAAAATTTGTCATTTTTAGTGAAGTGTTCCCTTACTATAAGTTATACATACGAGTACAGTATTTTAAAGTATGTTCTATTCACGAAATTTGTAAATTATTCCACGGAAAAAGCCATTGTTTTATGGTCATGTTTTTTTTTCATTTTTAATGGGAATGTACTGTTCATATGATAACATAACATTATTTACAAGAGAGTGTGTAAGCAGGCAGCTTTTGATCAGATGTACAGACAAATTCTATTTCGTTTGGGTGAAGGGAGATAAGTCATAAAAATGAATTTGGAGATAAATGAAAATTAATCTTGGAACCCTTTTTGCAAATTATGTAATTATGTATGGAATTATAGGATGAGGTAGCTCATTTAAATCCAATTTCAATCCACTTTATTTATTACAGAAGAAAATAATTAAAATATGTTTTCATAAACCTATTGATTTTCCATCTCAAAATTTCTTTCTAGACTTTAATGTACTTAACGTATTATATTGTATTAATAAAATTCATACATAAAAATCGAAATAATTTTGAATTGTATTCTCATAGTTATGAAACAAAAGGTATGAATTCTTTAAGATTGTTTGAACCAAAATGCAACACTGTTACAGTATTTAATCATATTAGTAATTTAGGCCCAAGAATATATAACAAATTTATATTTAAATATCCTAATCTTATCAATTCTAATAGTTCTAGTATTAATTTTAAAAAGTTATGTATGGATTTTATAAAAATTGAAAAATTGTAAATTTAAATTTATATACTATAATTGCACAGTAGACATAAAACAAATTGTATTGTATAATTATTAATTTCAATTCAGGAATCCGCCCCTGAGCACGAGTTCTACTCTTTCAGGGGGCGAGCTAAAATTTCTCTGTATATATTATATTTTATGTTACAATTATTAGCAAAATAATAAATAAATAAATAAATAAATAAATAAATAATTTTCTGCAAAAATAAAAGACATCAACTGCTAGTATTTTTCTGATTTTTGCACGCTCTCTTCTACAATTTAACTTGTGTGTTCATCTGGAGAACAAAATTCCATCTGCAAAAAAAAAAAAAAATCTATCCCCCTTTACCCGAACACCATAGAATTTCTAACTTCCGACAGGTGAAACAAATTATATTTCTATTTGTACTGTGCCTCTTAATAAAATTTTATATCATACTTAGTTTGAAGTAATTAAATATGAAAGTACAATGTAACACGACATTAAGATTCTTATTGCTTATTTGTTATTAAATTTAACTTTTGGAGGGAGACGGTAACCAGAATCAAGTTTTCAAAAGTAGATGCTAGTCTAAAAACGTTTGGAAACCCTGTACTAACCGAAAGGATGTAGGAAACTGTAACATAGTACTTCTCAAACAAAACAACCAGCTTTTAAAGTTATCGAATATGGGAGCTTTGAAACAGGCATCGAGTATCGATAAAATAAGGGCATGACATCGATCCATTATTATTTGCAATATAAAAACACGTTCTGTTTCAAATTCTTACAAAGAGGCAGTAAAGCATTTCCAACAGAATCTGTGTATTATTGAACGTTGGGCCGTGAACTTCCGTAAATCGATAAGAGATGGCTGCAGCTTCCATAATTCTCATCTCACGCATCGTCTGTCTGATTGTCCATATTTATATCAGATTCATACCTCGTGTCATTAGTGGAAAGCTATACGAAAGCAGTAATGACTTTCCTAATGATCTAGATACAATTTAGAGCGTCTCTAAAGAGGCTATTAAAAGGTTTTTTTGTTGAAACAAAATTCAGAGACTTATGTAGTGTTCATTTAACTGCCGAACCTGTATGGAGATATTTTTACATAGGGCCTACCTCCATTAAAATTATTCTTATCGAGATCATTAGGTCTACGTATTTCAAGAAAGTGGTATTCATAGTTCATAACATACAATTCACTAAATATGTACCTATACATTGTCACTATTATTGTTATTGTCATTATTATTGTTATTGTCATTATTATTATTATTATTATTATTATTATTATTATTATTATTATTATTATTATTATTATTATTATTATTATTGGATTTAGAAATCTTCTCACTATTCGTGAGCTGCAACAAGGGGCAAAGAGTACTTAACCATAGAAATGTTTACAAGTTCAGTGAACCATTAATTTTGTTTTGATAATGAAACTCCAAGTACATAGCTGCAAATACATTTTGTGATTGGTGGAAATATAGGCTATCTAGTTTTAGAGAGCAAGTATTACAAAAAAGTAAAGAATGCTAATGAACTTGGTTTCATTTCGAATATAGGTGATGCTTCAGGAGAGCAATTGATCCTTTCAATGCAGCTAAAGTTACAATCGGAATAATAGATGTAGGTATTCCAAGCCTCTTAAACACATCTTTCATGAAGAGAGTAGCAGTACCTCTTGCTCCAACCAGAAGTCCGATTACTTCAAGCTCTTCTAGCCGGTACTTTTGGAGGTAATATGGAATGGTAGAATTGTAGATATTCTTTTTTTCCTTATTTACTTCTGCTGGCTGTTCCTCACTCGTTTCGAAACGCACAGTGGGATCAATTATGAATCCAGATCTTGTAGATTCCTTGAAAGATATTATATCTATGCGCCGTGTACTGCCAGTGACGGAGAGACCATGTACTTCTTCAAAGGTGTTGTAATCGGCATCTTTAAGGGCAGTGGTATTTAGTAAACTGTCCTTGTAAATTTTATTTTATATTACTGGCTAAGATCACACCGTACACGAGCCTGGCTCTTACGGTAGTGGCTAGAAACATTTTTGTTTTATAATTTTAATTTGTACTCACTAGCTAGGTAGTTAAGTAAATAAATAAAATAAATAAATTATTGTTATTATTATTACCACTATTATTATTATTATTATTATTATTATTATTATTATATATGTCGGTTTGTATCATTCGTTCTATGATGATTTCGGGTTTCTACCCTGCATCTATCACGATTTTCCCAGTCACCATCTTGAAGATTTCTGTCTGACATGGTTCTTCTGATTCCTACTATCCAAGATTGCTTTGGTTTTTCGCGTCTTCTTTCCGCGAGCTGCCAATTCAAAACATGTTTTGGAAGACGAACCTCATCTGACATTCTTTGAACATATCTAAACCAGGAAAGTTATTTATCCCTTATAATATCATCCAGTACAGTATAGTTTATCTTCCACGTCCATAATTTCTCTGATTTTTTTTTATTTGGAACTCAGTCTAGGCGAGATATACCAGCAGATCGTCGCCAGAAATTCATTTCTGCAGCTAGTTGTTTCTTTTGTTGTGGTTTTGATATAGTCCAAGCCTCACACCCTTATTGTTATTGTTGTTATTATTATTATTATTACTATATTATTATTATTAATTCAATATAATTAGTAGTATACATTAAATTACATAAATTAATTTATATTTTTACTTCCTACAGAATATTAGGCATATTTTCTATTAATATACTTCTTGTTCTTTGAGTCATTTACACAGACACAAGAAAAAGTACTCAACTTCTAAATTTTCAAAGCAAAATAACTTATATTCTATTTTCAATTTTAAAAATATGATCCTGCAAATAATGTTGTACAATACACGTTTTTGAAGTGCATTACAAAATGTCGGAAATATAAAAACTAGCTCTGTTCGTTTTTCAGACTTTTCCTCGATTTTGTAAAAAGCACTTCCCAAACTTATATCGAAATATACTATTGTTTTATTATAAAACCTGGGTTGTAAACTGCAGATCCTAAATCTTTATTTATTTGTAATATTTATATTATGTATATATTTTTAACATGCTGTGTTTACGATTATATTTTCTGTATGTATTGGTTTACTTACAATACAGGCTTATGGTGGAAAAGAAAAATCTATAAAGAATGTTACTCATAAAAATTAACCCATTGGTATCAAGAAAGTTTCTTTGACCCTACTTAAGGCTTGTTCACAATAAACCGGGAATGAGAACCAAAGTGAAAACAAGAAGCAGAGAACGTGTATATGAAAATTTTTGATTCACAATAAACCGAGAACATAGACGACTATGCATATCGATATGCATGTCAATAACGATATGTAAAGTCGATATTACGCATTCTGATGTTTTTACCAATGGCGTTCTCTCATGAGTACAAGGCAGCGAACATAAACACAGGTTAACCAACTTCGAAATTTCAACGGTACTATAAGTATGCCCATGCATCTTTATTATCACAACCTATTTTAAGTCTACCATAACGTAAAATAATTAGAGAAGAAACATGTGTAATAGAACAAAAATGAACATAATAGTAGTTATTGAATTGAAGCATGAATATGTAGCCTAGTGTGTAATACAACCAATACAGTAATAAAATATGATTCACTTACGATCGGTGTTCAAAGAAAGCCACGTATTCTCCTTCATTTTCTCATCTTCATACGAGGCGCGCCGCTTATCGTAAACTTGAGGATTTTCCTCAACACTCAATATTAGAATCTCATGAAATAAAACTTGCTCCATGATGCACAGCACAGAACAAAATAATGCATAGGTTATGTCACGGTCTTCTTGCTACAAAACATACAACAAAATAGCTTTTAGATGGCAATAGAACGAATCTAGTGGGCTGTGATCGGAAACGTGAACGCCAAAGTTGAAACTTGGCCAACTCTCCGTTCCTGATCCCGGGCTCCGGCAAGCTTTTCGTTAATTGTGAATGCTCACATTTAAATGTACGCATTTTAACAATTTTACCGTTTTCGGCTTCGTTCCGATTCTCGTTTCCGGTTTATTGTAAACCAGCCTTTACACGTAAACCTGAGGCCATAATATCTACTTGATATTTCGTAAGAGTAAACTGATACCGCATTTATTCTTGACAATAAAACTAAAATTATGTGCATACATTAATAGAAATGCCTATGACGTAATATTTATAAGCGCGTGAAAGTTTCAATGAATACTCAGAAAGCACTTTAACAGTTGTGGGAAGCACGTGTTTCAATTATTCAGGCGCCGCAATGTTAAACTGCGGCCGATTCGACCGGATCCTCATTAAATGCAGCACTTAAGAGCAGGCCTGTTACACCGCACAACTCTCGCCTCTCCCGGGAGACTTTGGTTCAACTGTGAACGAGCACATCATGTTCGGATTAGACTAACAATGCCCCACCAACTTCAGCGTGAGTTTCAGTTTATAGTTTAACCGGAATTATTCTCTGCCCAGTCCCTTCCCAGATGTGATCCTATGGATACGATTTTGTAAACACTTCGGAAAATCTACAAATCAGCATTGCAACATGCCACATCACACTGGATTCGGAGCAAACGTAGGAATTCCTACGATTCTAGCAGAGCGTCTCGTTTAGGCACAGTGAAAACATAAAGTTCAGGTAACGGGTGGGGGGGTTGGGAGGATGAGCCGTATGATAAACACGAGGGATGCACAAGGTTTTAGTTACAACATTTATGCGGAGAATTAATTGAAATTATATTTTCCAAAAACACACAAGACAAAAGAACACAAATTGCATAACGTTATCATATGCACATTTTAACAAAGAAGCAATTCGTAACGTTGACATAATTAAATATAACAAATCAAATTTTGCTACTTATAGCTTGACAACTTCAAGTGAAACCCCGTAAAACACGCCAACTTCTGGAATCTCTTTCTTTCTTTCTTCTCTCTCCCTCGCTCCTCGTCATTCAGTCACCAATCACCACGTAAATATCTGAGAGGGTGTGTGTGGGCATCGCGACCAATAGAAGAACCACTCTCCAGTATTACCATAATAACGGATTCTTCATTTTTGCCTCGACTGTCAGCTAGGAAGGTTCCATTATGCTAGCATTGCAGGCAACTAGTCAACATTTTAATGCTTTTGTTAGCAGGTTTGACAAACTGTGAGTGGACCTGCAAGTACATAGTGCATAATGCTCTCTCGCTTCCCCCCCGTGCTTTCTCACTTGAACCTCCCCAAGACAGCCAGAGCTCACGTAGTAACTCGGTCAGGGTTTCAGTTCGATTTGTCAATCTATATATGATGTTGCTTTCAAGCAGCATTTTTTACGGTCATGAATTTCATTCTCTGTATGACTAACATAATATCACCGTCTTCTGTGGCTCATTTAACAAAACTGCAGTATATTGGTCTGAAGTGACAACACTATTTCCTAAACATAGGCTAATTACAGCACAGTATATACGAGGAGGTCAGTCGCAAAGGGATACAAGTGACAGTTCTAAGAACGTGAATTATGGGGTTAGGTACAGCTTACAGCAGTAAAATTTTGGAATTATTCAACTTTTTTCCCTCCATTATTGTATTTTGTACAATAATGAAAATTAGTATATGTAAAACACTGTCCTTCTGCTATACGGAAAAAAAATATTTTTACAATTTAAAAATAATTATTTACATAATGAAATTTTTTGTGTGTATTTATGCATGTCTTATCTACAATATGATGCAAGATCACTTCTCTATCTTTCATAGATTGTCTGATAAAAAATAAATTCATTTTAAAAATGGTCAAATATCGATTTTCTTCTAACACAAAATAAAAAAATATATATCTTATTTATTAAGGAATGTAGATGAAAGAGCCTGATATTGTAAAAATGAATTTCAGCAATAAAATAAGAGAGAGAGAACATGAAAAGTTAACAAGTTTATGAGTTATGAGGGAAACGCTTCATCATTGCACAGTGAACTGCCAACATTCTGAATTTTGAAAAAAAAAAAATATATATATATATATAATTTTTTTAATCGTAAAAATATTTTTTTTTTCATATAGCAGAAGGACAGTATTTTAAACATACCAATTTTTATTATTGTACAAGATACAGCAATGGAGGAAAAAAAGTCGAATATTTTCAAAACTTTTACTGCTGTAAGCTGTACCTAAACTCTTAAGTGCATCCAGGGCAAGCTAAAACATATAAAAATTTAATAACAAATGGATATACCTTTTAACAACATCACACACTAAAATTGAAATAAAAAATTTCACGGAATTTATGAATGCTTCGGTACTTTCAACCACATTTTCTCTAAAATAACTTTTGTGCGAAATCGTGCTTGGTTTCCGCACAAAACCAATCCGCGGAAAGTCTAAAATTCCACATTTAGTATTCCCAACCTAACACAATTTCCCTCTTCTCACCTCTTAAGAGATATATTGATTTTACTGCTTTAGGCTTTTAACGTATTATTTTTAGAGACGTTCAATTTAGTAATAATTATAAATTGGAAACTTACCACTGCAATTTAACCTAAATTGCACTGTTAATTATTGTTTTTAAATATTTGCAAAAATTAAGTAAACTCTACAACTCCACTAAAGTTAGTGCATTCGTGATGCAAGTAACATTAAGGAAGCCGTGAAAAAATCAACAAGATTGCAGACTCATCATAGACTGGGGGAACAAAGACAGGCGTATATCACGGCCTGCTGGAGTATAGTAAACACAGAAAACGTTTTAAAGCAACAATGTTGAAGATAGGTATTTTTGTTTTGCAAATTTGACGTCATTTAACAGAAACCAAGATGGAGATTTCATTGCAACTAATTAGAAATTCCTCTTTCAGGTATGTAATAAACGATCTTCGCACAAAATAATGTAAGATACACGAGCGGTATGTTTTCTTTCAATTCTCGGAAATTAAAAAAGCTCAACTACGTTTCGCTGTTTCAAACGTTTCCTCGAACATGAAAACTTCAACATACCGCTGTTGTAACGCATATTACTATTAAGTGCACTTATACCCCTTTGCTTCTGACCCCCTCATATGAGGAAAAATAAATACAATATTGAAAAATCATCTATAGGGTAATTCTATTATCCCCTTGGTAGGAGGAGTGGTAATAAAACATCACAAAACAAGAAACCTTCCGATATTTAATCTCTGGTTTCTAGTGGAAGAACATATTATAGGAATTAACCTTCATGTCTTGTCGCAGCTCGTGGAATCTAAAGCAGTTCTGTTCCTTGTAATATGATATTCGTGGTGCTTCTTAATTAAACGGTAGCTTTAAATGTTCCATTCATTCTAATTTGAGCAGTGCCAGTTTGTCACATCTAAATCACTTCCCTTGTGGCACTACAAAGCCCTTCGCACTCCCGTGAGGTAATGGAACTGCACTCTCTCACAATGTGGAAGCGTCGTTCGAACTAATGGATGCTCCGCAAGTTTTTGAATGGAAGTTCACTCAGTTCCCCAAACTCTTCACGCTCAATATTACTCAACTTTCCACTCACTCACATTGCTAGTGCAGGCGATATTATCTTCTGTTTAGAATTCTACGGAAATTATATCACGTGAAGGAATGTTATAGGCTACATGTAATTTCCTCTTTGTTACATTTTGATGGAATGATATAAGGAAATGAAGGAGACTTCATTTCAAATGCATTAAAGATTTGAAGTACAAGTGATTCAACGAAACACCATGTAAATGTAATATACTACTGCATTTTATTGTACATGATGTATATTGAAAAATTAACATAGGAAATTTAATAAAGAAACTCACTTAGCTTTTATTGATTACGAAAAAGCTTTCGACCGTGTTGACAGAAATAAGCTCTTTCAAATTTTGGCAGATGATTCAGTTCCAAACGCAATTATAAGAACAATTTACGAATTATATAACCACAATATTATCAAAATTACTATCGGATCAGAACACACCGAATGGAGACCGATTAACTGTGGAGTTCGTCAAGTTCGTCACCACTTTTATTCAATATATACATCAACTCCATCATCAGACATTGGCGACTAACAATTCACGGAAACATCCCGCTCTTCCGAAATTGTACTCTAGATACATTATTATATGCAGACGATCAGGTTCTTTTTGCTACAAATGAAGACAATCAATACATCACCTGAATATAATAGCACAAAATTTCAATATGAAAATTTCCCCAAATAAAAAAAATTATAGCGTTCCCAGGTAAACAGCCAGTTAGGAGTAAAATTTGCATTGGAACCCATACGTTAGAACAGGTAAACTTATTAAAATATTTAGGTTATAATTTGACTACTGATATACCTGAAAATATTCAACATTTTAATGGAGCCTCAAGAACCATCAACCAGGTTTTCACAACCACGAAAACCCAAAAACATACCAGGTTAAAAGCATATAAAGTTCTAGCAAGACCTGTCCTCGTGTATGGTAGTGAGGCCTGGACTGTCCGAAACTCAGATGTTCAACGCCTAACAACTGCGGAAATGAGATTTCTAAGGAGAACTGCCGGCTACAGCTTACTTGACCACAAAAGAAATGAACTAATTACAAAAGAATTAAAAATTACACCTATTTATGAACATCTCAGACACTATAGACAAAAATGTCTTAACCATGTCAATAGAATGGACCGTTTCAGACTCCCAAGACAAATTCTCCGCTATATACCACATGGAAGACGATCTTTGGGACGTCCCCTGAAAAGATGGACGGAGACCGTAACAGGCCACTAGGCTTAATACCTGTAAGGACGATGATGATGATTAACGGTGGCACGTATGAACGACACAAAGGTACTTAGTTATTATGTTTCAACATTTTATTTCCTATTAAACTTACATGTCAATGTAAATTTAATTTTCGATCGTTTGTCGTGTAAAGTATATATTCGACCTACACTAATAAAAAGATTTGAAGGGTTTGGGGAAAAAACCAGGCAGCTCCAATTTTTGTCATTTTTGAGTTATTTATGCACAGAGGATAAAAAAAAATACGCTCTATCATTTTGTCGAAGAACCAAGTAGTTCCAAGAATTACATTCACAGTTATAATGCATTTTGGACCTGCCTCTTCTGTACATGCTTATTGTTTGGAGGTAAGTTTTTCTTCATTATCTCGAAAGGTACAGAATTGAAACTACCTGGTTTTTTCCCCCCAAACCTCTCATTTGTAGAACGAAAATTACACTTACGTTGCTATGGAAATACATAATATCCGATAAATTGAACAATGAGTCCATTCGCCTACCCAAAGAAAATCAGCATGTATACATGAACTACTTGAAAGAGTTTATAATAATCTATGGCGGTTTTAAGCCTAATATATTTAACAAAAAAAAATTTTATTCAGTAGTGTTTGACATGGACGCGAAAAAGACGCGTGCACAATACATCCTTAACTTCAGAAAGTTAATGTAAGTTTGGCATTATTGACATACAAACGGATAAATAACAATAACATGTACGGGATATTTCGCCGGTGGTTTAAATATACCCTCAAACGATTCAAATGATACTCATTTGAATACCGCTGAATAAAGTCAAAATGGAGCGATTAAATAAGGAAACTGAAATATTAAATTTCGAGATGTCAACTAAACAATGAACTGTCGGTACCGGTATTCGATTGATTTTTCTTAATTTTATTAAAAACCCATGCCATTCTGGGCTGCATTGCTTTGGGATCACATTGGGGTCAGTGATAACTCATTTTGGTCGCAGCAACAAGCGTATAGGCTGCAGTTTTGAAACGTCTGATGTGGTATCAGAACGATAGAAATACATTTCTTCATCGTGTTCTGAAGGTGAATATTACAAAGCAAAGATGCTTCGAAGTCTCTATATAAAGACTTTTCTAGAATTTACAACAATTTTTCTTTTAATGTTTGGAAAGAGATCAATAATAATTATAAATGCTACCGGTATCCGTTATTGTGACGCAATGGATGAATATAATATAATGCGAAATTGCGGTCAGCACCATCTAACATCTCTCGGACGAAGTAACAAGACCAGTGCCCGATGTCGTAGGTGGTGAATATTAGAACTAGGTGATGGGTAGGTCCGCCAGAGTTCTCCACTTATCCGTTAAGATCGTTAGTTGAGAAGAAAGGTGGAAGCCAGAGATTTGCAAAGAAGTCGAGATAGATGTTTTGTTTCTAGATGTAAGTGGTACGTGAGTGTATAAGCAGTGTATGTTAAACAATGATGTTTATGGACCTTGTAAAAATAATGTTGTTGAATGTATTGTAAAATAGTAGATAGTAATATAATAATTTGAATTATCTAACCTTTTTGAGTTTTTTCTGTCCCTTTTTGTTTGTAGACCTATTTTAATTAGTTGTATTAGAAGGTATTGTAAAATCGACCGTCCCTTTCTTCTTTCTGTTGACTCAAATAATACGAATTTTCAATGGAAGATAATGTGAGAAATAAAAATTTAAATGTTTCATTTTAAATTGGGTGGTTTCAGAATGGAGGGTGGGAAGATTTTATGAGCATTGTTAAACTTTTTGCCATCTGGTGCGCTGCTGAATGCATGGAGACATCAATTATTTTAATGTTTTCGCCACTTCGTGTGCTGCTAGTTGAATGGAGTAATTAGTTATCTTTGGGAAACAGGTGGCAGCAAGATCAATTTCTTCCTTAGCGCCTCTAGCATTTGAAACGAGAAAGTCAGTGAGTTTCGTATCCTATTATTCAACCATGGTGACTCTTTGTATCGACTGATACTTGCAATAATTGCTGTAGTTACAAGCATGTCACTCTCCTTGACGACAACCCCGTCTTCAGACTGCCCGACAGGAAATGCCAAAGTTACAAACGTTGATTGAGAACTTCTAAACTTCCCACAATGCAGCCTCGATTTGGCTCCATCTCTTTCCAGCACTGAAGCACACTATTGTCGAAGCAACGAAGAGGTTCAAGAAACAATACGAGGCTTCTCGTAGTAGGAGCCCCACGGCTTTTGAAAAATTGGTGCGAAAATTAGAAAAATATACGAAGAGAAAATTGAGAATGTGGATAGAACATTTTGTAGCATTTCCGGGGCGACTTTAGCACAGGCTTCAGTGATAGGGTTCTTTAAATGTTCCACATTCTCAATTTTCTCTTCATCCTACAAGCTCTTTATGTAACCCCAAAAGAAAAAATCAAGGGTGTTAAATCTGGAGACCTGGCCGGCCATTCTATTGGTCCACGTCGACCAATCCAATGTCCAGAGAACTATTCGTCCAGTCTGCTGCAACATTTCTGTGGCTTAACCTACCAGAATGAGGAACGATATCAATTCTTTCCTCTTTCGATAATGCCATCACGAAAATCAAGAAATTTTTTAAAGGAAAGCTTCAAATAATCACAGCAATGCATTGAAAATGTCACAGGTTAACCAAACAGTAAAGAAGGAAAAATTAATTACCAAAACTGCATAAAAATACCTTTGCCAAAGCCTCATTAGTACTGTACCATGTTACAAAATATCTGTAGATGCAGTAGATAGATAGCTTTATTGATATTGTTCACAAAAGTACAAAACTTAATAATTTAACAAAAGATCTATATACAAATGTAGTTCTACATAATAAATATACAATTTCCTAAACTAATTAATCTATCGCAAATCTCAATAATTTATTGGTTCAAACTTGCACTTACGTCTTGTTTTAGTGCATGTTTAAACCAATCGTGATAACCCTTAAGACTTTAAACCTTAATTATTTGCTCCTTTTGAAAAATCTAATTGTAATATTTAGGTCTTATTTTACATAATAATTTATTATTCCAATTAGATGATCAGATGTCGACATACTGTAAGTCATGAACCTGAAATAGCTGAATCGGTACATTCCATATGTAGGTTAATCTTTCTTTCTTACAATATTTTCATGTCAGCAGAAACGTTTGCGTAACTTCTACGAAGACTACCGCATGCCTGCTTAAAAACAAGCTTGACAAATTGCTTACATAATCAACCTCAATTTAGTTTCATCATTATGTCGCATGTACTCATTATCCATTCATTTCTATTATGATTTCTATTATGATCTAATAAATTTATTATAATTGCATTCTTATTGAAATTAAAATATCTTAGTTAACCAATTTATAAAGTCAAATTTTCTTCTGAACTTTTACTAATTAATATAACTATCGGAATACCTTAATAACTACCTTAGTTCTCTATTTTCAATTTTTTTTTTATTTTAAAAAACCTTGACGTAATCCTATCTTATTTTCAAAACCTGTCTTCTTACCTTATTTAATTAATAATAAGTTTTTCTGATTTTAGGAAAATTTAATCTTTGCTGATGCCTATCTCTTAGTAGGTAGTTTCGTTCAGTATCTATAGTTTTGATTGAATCTGCTTTATTTCTGTTAGAGTTTCTATTTGTCATTTTACCTCTTATTAACTGTTCGTCACCTGCTTCTACTCCATCGGTCGGTATCGCACAGCTCCTCCAAATTGTAGCACTTCCTCTCGCGCACCCCGGACTACCAACGACATGTGGCATTCTTATTAATTGGTCTTCACTTGCGCTGACTTTGCCGGTTGATCCACAATCGCTTCTCCTTGATGTATTTTCACTTGCGCGCCTCGGACTACCCTCACTGGTCGTTCTCTCAGTCTGTGCCCCAGCTCCCCAAACAGCATCTTCACTGGTTCCAGCTTCTTCTTCCATACAAGGTTTTCCTTCTTCACTCTTCTTTCTTCTAAAGGGATCTGTGAAAACAGTGCTGTCTAGTTTATTTAGGTATGCTCTAATATCATTCACTGCCGTAAGCTCATCAATTCTTCTATTTGTTATTTCTGATTCCTTCTGCCCGCTTGATGAGTTACTTTTCTTATCAGTTCTCTCTACGCTTCTAGACTTCCTGTTTCGTGATGCACTTCTGTTTACGTGTGGTGTCGATGATGCTCTATTTCCACAAGTCTCTATTTCGTTATTTCTGTTGTTGCAGCAACTTAATAAATCCTCAGTGAATTGATTATTTAAGGCATCTACGTTAACTATGTTTCCGTTTATCTTCATTTTATCTTTTACTAAAGTTGCCCTAAATCCTTTACCTCGAGCTTCTTTTAATATTGGAATTAATTTCTTTCTTTTCTCTCTAATTTCTTTTGCAAAGTCATTTTCTATGAATATATTTGTGCCTTTGAGTTGACGCGTATTGGCAATGATGTGCTCTTTGATAAAGTAACTGTTCAATTTCATAATAATTGGTCTTTTTTTTCCGTTACCGACTCTATACGCGTTATTAATCGCACTTATGTCCAAGTTTAGACTGAAATACTTAGTTAATAATTCTAACACTACGAAACCAGTATCAATTCCTTTTTCATGATTGCGCTCTTCAACACCATAAATTACAATGTTATTAATTCTACTGTCATTTTCCCATTTTTTAACTATCGATTTTAACACCACCTGCTCTTGGATAACCTCCTTTAACTTCTTTTCCACTTCAGTGTATCTGTTTACTAATGTATCTATATCACTTGCTACTTTGTTTAGTAGAAAACTTGCCTTTAGTCTGTCTTCTTTCGTTTCTTTCATATAGTTTATCCATTCTCTTTGAAACACTTCATCACTGTAGACTCTTCCTTCTGTATCTCCAGGACCAGGGTTTAACTCCACATTTCCAATAATCAGTAGAACTGATAAAACAGCTGCGGCCACAAATATGTTGATGCTATCAGACACTATTGCATTTTCACCTTTTGAACATCTGCAACACTGCCCTGCATTGAAGCACCCGATTCGCGCCCTGTAAGAATTTAGGTCGTCGCCCATACCTTCTTCACACGCTAACCTACTTGTATATGCTGCTTACTACACAACCGTTCTCTACGACTGCACTTTGTGAACGAGTAGATGCAGTAACTAATGTTTGTGTCATTATTTATCTATTTAAATCCACCACCAACAGAAGCAGGCTTCCAATTACAGGTGGCTTACACATATACATACACAAAATACATAATAAGAAAAAAAAACAAAACAAACAACACAAACGAAAGAAATAAAATGCATAATGATAATAGATGCTAGAATATAATATTACAGTTAATATAGTGCCAAATGTCAATATAACGATGCAAAATTATTTAAAAACTAGAGTAAAAACATTATAATTCACTTCTTCATAATTTAAATATTTAACGAAATACAATTCTTTCTAATATTGTATACAAGTTTTTAAGTGTTAAACCGAAATCTAATTGAGAAACACAGTTTAAAGACAGACAGTTAAGTATTACACATAACAAACAATGGAGAGTTCTTGAAGAAAACAGTTCTAGGAATGGGAATAACAAAAGGTTGCCTATGATGTAAATCTGTTTTTTTTTTTACATTGAACTGAAGGAATTTAAGAAAATCACAGTTATTCAATATACCGTTAACAGTCTTATAGAGTAAAATTTGACTATTTATTAATCGTCGAAATTTTAAAGTTTTATAATTAAATTAAAAAAGTAACTGATTATATGAAATATGCTTGTCATAAGACGACACATGATGTTTATTAAAATACAAATAACGTAAAAATCTTTTCTGTATCCTTTCTATTTGCATCTAATGGGACTGGAACTGAGGTGACCATATTACAGACGCATACTCTAGCTTACTCCTAACTAGAGTTTTATATAGAGTATCAATACTATTTATAGTTTTTAAATTATTTTGTATTTCTGATTATATATCCTAATTTTCTATATGCATCAATTACCACGTGATTTAAGTGTATTTTAAAACGTAAGTTGTGTGTAAAATAAATACCCAAATCCTTAAATGATTCTACTCTAGGTAACTTCACACCATTAATTTCATACGAATTTTGAGCAACTGTCTTATTTTTAGAATACGTCATAAAGCAACATTTATTAAGATTTAAAAGAAGACAGTTATGTTTAAATAACTTGAAAACGATTAGAGATATCTCAAAACGGATTGCACCATTGTTTTTCTCAGAAAATTTCACATGATTTTGAGTACCTACATGACCCCCTTTCTATTTAAAATTTCGACGTTGCCGTCAAAATGGCGCTTTTGAGAATGTGTTACTGGTAGAGCATTTGGTCTTACAAATACTGGTAACGCCAATAGTAATCGAAAATCAAGCATATGGAAGATATTTATATGTTTGCAGACTTTTGATTCACCCTGTAGTACAACATAAAGTGGTTAGTATCGATACTTAAAAGAAGGCGTGAGAATTTAGGTACTTATTTAATTTGGCTCTAAATAATCTTATGTTTTGAGTTTGATTTTTTTTATCCATAGGGAGGCTATTACAGATTTTTACTGCCATATAACGCACTCGTTTTTGATAGCACTACAGTACCAAACGTTACGCGTATTGTGAAGAGACAGCTGGGTAGAGCAAATGAAGATCTTGTTTCGTGATATTGTGCTTATGAATTGAATATCAATAAAGAGAATTGAATGCAAGAAAGAGATTTGTAAATGTGTAGAAGATATTGGATCTCTATGTTATATTTATGTATTTAAGCATACCTCAAATTTGTGCTACAATTTTACGTTATCATAGATCTAGAACACTATATTTCACTGATATGTACAAATAAAATATTTGTTTTTTATTATAATTTATTTTTTAAGTTCATATTCCTGATAAAGTGTCCATATAAATACATGTCCCAATTATTATGGGAACAATCCAAATTTGCACTTTGTTCGACTTTGTAATTATTACTTAAGATATCTCTGATTTAGTGTAATGTTTCATCATAAAATTAAATATTGACTAGCTGTCAGTTTTTAGAACTAATGTATCGGCATATAAATAATTATACACATTTTATATTATTTTGTGTAGAGGTCGAAATAAAAATGCCCAGTAAGAAACAACAAGTAAAGGAACTGGAAGGGAGAAAAAATACGGTAGCGGTATAGTCCCGTCACTCTTATTTCCGGCAGCCAATCACGTTGCAGGACGGCTACATTTAAACGTGTGCGTCTTGTGATTCGCTGATGATGACGTTATGCATTTCCTAAGGCTCGATAAATACTTAATATAATCGCCCGCCATTTTGGCTCTTTCACGAGGGCGTTATTTGCTGCTCAATTATTTGCTGAATTACAGTGCGTTTGATTTATTATCATAGGAGCTACGACATGATAATGCTTAAAGGTGTGGCAAATAGATTTCTAGTTTGGTAGCTCGGCAACGAAAGAACAAAAATGGCGAACGATACTACCTACCTAGACTTCATAGAGCCTTCACTTCCTAAGACGTAAGCAAAGAGGAGGAGTCACGCCGGGAATAACAGCGTCGCGACTATACTGTAGTTGTGTTTATGATGACGTGAAGTTTTCAAATATTGATTGTGTTTTATTTATTCCCAAAAAATTGTTTTTCTCTGTTTATGAAGAATATTGAAGCATTCGAGTATTAAATAACCTCATAAAATTGATTTATTAGTCGTTTTACTGTTTCTACTTACAGTGGAATTATTGTCATTTTGAATTGGGTCGTAATTCTTATTCCCAATTTCAGGTAACGATCTGTATTTAGTATTTGTTTAGTACACTCCGCAAATGAAACGAGCTATAGATTTTCGGATATGATGGAATGCAGTACCTCCATCACGATGACGTATTTAGCTTTGAATTATTCACCACCTGTTGTAGATTCGAGTCCTGGCGTTACATGAATATACAACTTACTCTCTGGTTTAAACTCGAAACGCACAAGTTCATTAATAAATCACAGTATCTGGATGCCAGAATTGAACGGGAGTTCACGACCTGATGCACGCTCGCAATTCTCCTTCAATATTCATTAATACAATTACATTTCAAACAAAAATAATATATCAAATGAAAATGAATGAGAGAAAACAATATCAAAACATAGATTTAGCTTTAGCTACGAAAGTAAAATAGCATAAATATTGTCAAGGCTTTTAATATTGTAGTTAATAATATCTTATAATAATAATTTATCATTTTAGACAGTAGCAATTGACATCTTCAAGCATTGATTCATATCTAATACAGCGTGTTAAAAAAGTAGCCAATATTTTAGGAGCCAATAGTATGCTTCAAAACAAGAAAGTAATTTCGGAATATGTATGGCAGGACTTTCCTGTGTTAAATTTCAACGTACCTCGTTGACATGTTTCGACCTATTTATGGGTTATCTTCAGAACTGGTCGTTGTTGGTCTTGGCGCCACTTGTTCTATTTCCTGTGAGGATGTGTTCCTTGTGGTACAATGTAGAGTCAAAGAGTGTGTGTGTTTTGAAGTTGAGTTGTGTGTTGAGAATTTCGTTGGGTCGTGTTTTCGTGTGTCTGTATATTTCATATTGTCCTAGTGTGTTTAGTTTCTGGCTTTTTAGCTGGATGTGTAGTATTTCCATGTCTGTGTTGATGTCTCTGTGGGTGTGGTTAGCATTTGTGATGTGTTCTGCATATGTGGAGGTGTTTTGTAATTTTGTTATGGCTGTGATGTGTTCTTTGTAACGTGTTTGAAACGATCTGCCTGTCTGTCCTATGTAGAAGTTGTTGCAGGTGTTACATTTGAGTTTGTATACGCCTGTGTGGTTGTATTTGTTTGCTTGTGTTGTTTGTGTGTAGAGATGTTTTTGTAGAATGTTATTTGTTCTGTATGCGATGTTGTAATTTAATTTCTTGAATGAGGTTGCAATTTTGTGTGTGTTTTTGTTTTCGTATGTTAGTGTGATGTATTTTTTGTGTTCTTGTGTTTGTGTTGTATTCTGATGTTTTTTGTGATTATGTTTTGTCTTACGTATTATGTTGTCTATTATGTTAGGGTTGTATCCGTTTTCTTGTGCTATGTATTTGATTGTGTTTAGCTCTTCGTTGTAATCTTGTTGGTTCATTGGTATGTTGAGTAGCCTGTGTACCATTGTTCGGAATGGAGCTTGTTTGTGTTGTGTGGAGTGATTGGATGTGTTGTGTATGTGTGTTGTTGTTGTTGTTGTTGTGGGTTTTCTATATACTTTGAATGTGTGTTTGTTGTGGACTTTGTTATTCCGAAGTGATACGGTGTTAAAAGTTGTGTAATCAAGATATATAAGAAAGTAATGTCTAATAAACATTGGCCCTACGATACATACTTTCTGACACCTGAACATTTGTTAATAGGAGGTGCTCAATGTGACGTCAATTGATGGCAATGCATTTCTCTGCCCTACAATACGGCAGACTACCAGATAATCATATCGTAGTTGACACCCCTGGCCTGAAATATTGATACGTCGCAAGGAATACTGAAAACAAAAGTCTGGTTGCGGATATGAGCGAGCTTCAGCAGAGATAGTATTGTGAATTTTCGTAATCAGCATGTGCGGGCTGATGAAAATTCCCATGCAGTTGAAGAAACAAGACATCAACTCCGATTCTCAATCAACTTATGGGCAGGCGTTCTTGGTGATAGATTAATAGGGCCATACGTGGCTACCACAGAGATTAACTGGGGCTCGTTATCAGGACTTCTTAATTAACGTATTAACAACAAATTAAAAAAAACTACGTGATTCCTTACGCCGAAGGGCAGAGGAATGCATTGCCATGAACGGACGTCACATTTAGCACCTCCTATGAAGAAGTGTTCAGATCTCAGAAAATATTTGTTGTAGGACCCATGTTTATTAGATATTATTTTCTTGTTTTGATGCATACTAGCACCTCCTAAAATATTGGATACTTCTTTTAACATCCTGTATAGTACGTTGGAACAAGTGTGATAATACAGTGCGATCGAGAAGTCTCTCCGCAGTGCTTGTGTAGCCGAGAATCCACTATGCAAAGAGTTCAAGTATATTTGGTAGAGAATTCAAGTGGTAGCACTGGCCGCTAAGCATGTGATAGACTGAGGATGTGAAGTTGTCAAACCAGAATGAATGGGAGAGTGCCAACTTTCCATAGGATTGTATTCTTGGGTTACTAGAACTAATAGAACTGCGGAGGGACTTTTCGATCGCACTGTATTAGCATACACAATTGAAAAATTGACAAACCATTTTAAATAAATTATATACGCTAATATTACAATAACCTGCTATAATGGAACTTTTGCTATAGTCTAAATGTCAGTGTGTACGATTAATTTAACGTACTTATTCTCTGCTATATTGTTTATATGACTTCTAAGTAAGTTTTTGCAAGTTACATTCTTTGTTTTTTTATACTAAGAAGAACACCAGCTTGGAGAAAATTCGCATGTAAGACTTGTGCTCTCGGGTAAGGATTCGAATCCCGCTTGAATTGATTATATCTGGTTCAGATAATAATTTTCTAACTGTAAAGCGAATGTCAAATCTCATTGCGAATTCTGGACTCATTCCGTTATCAGCAATTCCTACGACGTTAGGAAACTGCGTAGTTGATACAGTGTCGTTAAATAACCCACAAAACTTATTGAGAAGTCTTGTCTCCTTTGAAGTTTACTTCCTCTTATTTATGCCCCTTAAGCATTTGGAATTGAAAAAGGCTGAGTTTACAGCGAAAGACCTGTCTTGGGTAGAAAACTATAAATGAATGAAATACTATCTAAAATACAAAGTGTTCAAAAAGTATGAAATATTACTCATTCATTTTACTTTTTATTTTATTGGGTTATTTTACGACGCTGTATCAACATTTCAGGTTATTTAGCGTCTGAATGAAATGAAGGTGATAATGCCGGTGAAATGAGTCCGGGGTCCATCACCGAAAGTTACCCAGCATTTGCTCGTATTGGGTTCAGGGAAACCCCAAGAAAAAAGCTCAACCAGGTAACTTGCCCCGAACGGGATTCAAGTTTGAGGTCCATGAAACAACTTTAGGCCTAATAAATAGTTAAAACGATATGAAACTGGTGAATGGATAAAATTTCTACACATTCATACGTAAAATTTAACGGAGATTCGGAATATGTAAATTTTGATATAGGATACCATGTAAAAAAAATTAAGTATACTGTCACACCCTGCATATCTGAAGAACGAAAGTTTTTCGAACACTGGTATCATAATGTATGGTTTATCGCGAACAGCTTTTGTATAAAACATTTTTTTTTTTGTAAAATTAAAATTTAAAATGTTGTGAGTAATATTCCATACTTTTTTTTAACACTCTGTATATTCTCTTATGTAAGTTTGTTACTTTCAAAGTGTGGAAAATGTGAAGATAAGCGAAGGTGCTTTCATGTCTATAGACGTCATGCTAGCAGAGTTTTGTAAATTATTAAACAGAGCGAAAAGCACACAGTATGAAATGTTCTCTGTGAGTGGAAATCAGACAATAACGCGATCTTCTGCGTACTTTAAGAGTTCTTTCTTCCTCCGAATGGACAGCTCAGGTCTGTTCCCTGCAGTACAATTCGGAATCATATTACGTTTCCTTTTCTCTCAAGATTGGTAATCGATTGAACGTTTCTTTCGTATTCCAGTCTAAGTGACAAAATCGAACTGCAATAAAAGATAATTTGAAAAATGCGGACCTCAGCTAAGCTGCGCAGAATTCATATCGCGTGATTGCGGTTGCATTGCCTTTAGTGTCTTTCTGGGACCGTTACGTAATTTTACTTTTCTACTTTGTGAAGACAAAAGAGAACAACAGAACGCACGAAGCTTGAAGAAGTCTGTCTTGAGCTGCTTCAAGTCCTTAATTGGGTTTTCTTTAACATAATGACTAATTAAAAGCTCTGAACTCGAGATTAAGGCTCAACGCATAATTATATTAAATCTTATCTAATTATGATTGAAATCAACACACCACTCCTTTTACTTATTTATTTACTAACTTATTTATTTATTTATTTATTTATTTATTTATTTATTTATTTATTTATTTATTTATTTATTTATTTATTTATTAATTTATGCTCGACCATGCCGAAGTGTAGTAATTATACACCTGGTAGCAGACCTTTAATGCATGTCATTAAAGTACACCTACTCATTAAAGGTCAGGTCTTTCAGCCAATAACGACTCAGGTTACAACTGTTCAGCCAATGACAGGTCAGCTTTCTACCGTTATAAAATCGCAAGTATCGATTATTCTCGGATATGCAATCGAAAGAGAATTAGCGAAAAGTCGCGGAGGCTGGAAATCCAATACTGTCGCAGAAGGTTATGTTCTGTTACTATAATAATTAGCGTTAATTGTAAATAATATTCAAATAAATTCAATTTGTCATCTCGTTTTTCAATGTCTAATTTTATTTCAATGTTATCTCTGTAGGTTCTTATATGGCCTAGCAAGGTCAATGTGAACATCTGTTCCTCGGAAAAAATCAATACTTTCGCGTCTGCGCACATCTCACAACATACGGGACATTGCTCCAGGTCAGATACAATAAAATTAATAATATCAAGTTAGAAATATGGTCGAGCATAAAAAGTCGTATGAAACTCGCCTATAATGGGAATTAAGAAGCTCGTATGAAAATTATGAAACTCGCTTGCGCTCGTTTCATAAATATCCATATTCGCTTCTTAATTACCTTCATTATAGGCTCGTTGCATAATATACTATTATTTATTTATTTAATGTGCTGGTCAACAGCCATTAATAGCCTAGCACAAGTGATATAATAATAGTACAGAATAAAAAATTGAATACAATAAAATATTTACAATAATAATAATAATAATAATAGTAATAATAATAAATTTAAAATGAATTAATTAAAATTGTAATCTTTATTAATGGATACATAAAAATAAAAATATAAAAATCTTAAGCGAAGAATTCTTCTCCAATCTATGCTGACGACTTGAAAATTTATTTGCATTTCCATTCTGACGAGACTAGTGACGCAGTAAATAAAATAAACGAAGGCTTGAATTCTATTTCACTGTGGGCACACAAATTTGGATTAAGGTTAAATCCAGAGAAATCGCAAGCAATCGTAATGGGACATAATCGTCTACGAAGCACTCTTGATAGTAGTACTATACCACATATAATATTGAATGGGATTATTGTTAAATACAGTGAAACAGTTAAAAATCTTGGCATTTTTATGGATAGCGATCTAAATTGGAACACTCAAGTAACACACATTTGCAAAAAAAATATTTTCTCAACTTCACTCCTTGTTTCATATGAAAGAATTTCTACCACTTAGTCAAAAAAAAAAAAAGAATCTTATTCAGACGCTTGTAATGCCCCATTTTGATTATTGCGATTCCTTGCTAACTAATGTAAGTTCACTCTTAGCTGAGAGACTACAACATGTTCATAATGTGTGCATACAATTCATCTGCAATACTCGTAAATTTGACCATATAACACCTTCCCTCCAGTTACTTTCATAGGTGCGTCTGAACGAACGAAGAACAATACATTCACTGTCTCTTCTGTTTAGAATCATGCATACTTCTACTCCGAATTATCTGTTATCGCGCTTTCAATTTCTTACAACTCTTAGAAACCGACATCAAGCACTTCTTTCTATCCCTCATCATAGAACGTCTTTATACTCATCTTCCTATACTGTAGAAATTCCTCGCCTCTGGAATTCGTTACCTAATGACGTCAGGGACTGCCGGACTTTATCACAATTCAAAATTAAATTGGAAAATTTTGTCTTAGTTAATGTTTCTTAGATATTGCTGTAAGTATTGATTTGTGTTTTTTTTTTTTACTTTTTCTTTTAACCTAGATTAAAATTGCAAGTTTCTTGTTTATGTTAGTTAATTACTTAGTTAGGATAAATTAATCATGATAGGTACATAATCACTCATTTAAAGTTTGTGTGACTGCAACCTGTGTATATTTTTGTGAGCCTTTACTTTGTTTATAGAGTTTGTTTTCTCTCTCTCTCTTTATTTCTTGTGTAGCTTTACTTTGTAAGTGTATTTTTTTGTGTTTATTTCTATTATTGTATTTGTATTCCTGGTGTTGTGGAAGAGAAGGCCTGATGGACTTAACTACACCAGACTAAATAAATAAATAAATAAATAAATAAGAATGTAATTATACTATAAGAATACCAGAAATGATCACTGAAAATTAAGTATAATTTTTACGAGAATACATGTGTGATAATTCATTGTCAAAAGTAAACTAAGTCTATACATTGAAAGGATCGAATTCGCAGCCATGCATATTGGCATTTTAATGCATCTGGAGACTGATGTAAAAAATTTTGAATTTCTATTATAGAATAGTTTGTGAACTCTCATATCTTTCACACGGAATACGTAAGCTACTAATATGACGTATCGTATTTAAGGAGTCACCTCTGAGGACATTGCAAAAGAAAATATAATCTAGCTCATGGCATCTAGCATATAGGCCTAGGCTTCGACAATTAAAGTATTCGCAATTTTCTCTCATAATTATACCCGGAATTGGTGAGCAGAAATCTGAATGAACATAAAGATATAACGATGAAAGAGTACGATGAAAGAGTAATGGAACGGAGAAAAATTCCCTCCGGCGCCGGGATTTGAACCCGGGTTTTCAGCTCTACGTGCTGATGCTTTATCCACTAAGCCACATCGGATACAACCCCGGCGCCGGATAGAATCGTCTCAAATTAAGCTCCAACTCTTGGGTTCCCTCTAGTGGCCGCCCTCTGCACTACGTCACAGATGTCTGTGAACATAGGACCGAAGTCCACACATGTGCTGAGGTGCACTCGATGTGAGTGACTAGTTGGCCGAGATCCGACGGAATAAGCGCCGTCTTAAATCACGAAGTGATTTTACGCATATCATATATATTATTTTAATATACCGAAGTACATGTGATATTTCCATGCAGATATTCTGCGTCATCATACGATGAAAGAGTAATGGAACGGAGAAAAATTCCCTCCGGCGCCGGGATTTGAACCCGGGTTTTCAGCTCTACGTGCTGATGCTTTATCCACTAAGCCACACCGGATACAACCCCGGCGTCGGATAGAATCGTCTCAACTAATCACTCACATCGAGTGCACCTCAGCACATGTGTGGACTTCGGTCCTATGTTCACAGACATCTGTGACGTAGTGCAGAGGGCGGCCACTAGAGGGAACCCAAGAGTTGGAGCTTAATCTGAGACGATTCTATCCGGCGCCGGGGTTGTATCCGGTGTGGCTTAGTGGATAAAGCATCAGCACGTAGAGCTGAAAACCCGGGTTAAAATCCCGGCGCCGGAGGGAATTTTTCTCCGTTCCATTACTCTTTCATCGTATGATGACGCAGAATATCTGCATGGAAATATCAAATGTACTTCGGTACATTAAAATAATATATATAAATAATATATATAAAGATATAAATTTTCTTTCTAAATTTTCTAATTTGGTGGAATCAATATTTGTAATCGAATTCCAAACTACAGAAGCATTTTAGAATTTCGATCGCATAGATGTATAGTAGAGCATTAAAAGAGAATCAGGCATGGAAAAATAATAATTTGTTGGCCGTATTATTTAACATGTTCTGGTTGCATGATTGTAAATGTAATCAACGTGACTATGAAAATGCAGTGTACTGTCAATGAATATTCCCAGATCTTTTACACAATCAGTTTTATTTATTAGAGCATTATTTAGTTAATTATTAAATTTCAGTGAAGTTTTCTAGAAAAGATTATTATTTTAGTTTTGGAGGCGTTAATTTTCATACCATTGTTATCCGACCATTTTTCAACTGATTAATGTCCCTTATCAGAAACACTGAATTTTATGGAATATATTCACAATTATTGCTAAATAAAACTCTGTTTGAAGCGCAGGAAAAAGTGAGGTATCAACATTATTGAAACATTATTATTATTATTATTATTATTATTATTATTATTATTATTATTATTATTATTATTATTATTATTATTATTATTTGGAGGGTAGCTACGAATATATTGAATAAGCAGTCGTGGACAGCCGATAAGGGGTGGCCCTCCAGCTTGGAGGCTGGGCGAAGGGTTAACAGCCCTTCACCGTAAAAAACAGCTTGTTACGATACCATACAATAAGCCTCGGAATATTTATCCTTCGAAGAGGTAGAAAAATTCAAATATCTTGGAGCAACAGTAACAAATATAAATGATGCTCGGGTGGAAATTAAACGCAGAATAAACATGGGAAATGCCTGTTATTATTCGGTTGAGAAGCTTTTGTCATCTAGTCTGCTGTCAAAAAATATGAAAGTTAGAAAGTTTATAAAACAGTTATATTACAGGTTATTCTGTACGGTTGTGAAACTTGGACTCTCACTTTGAGAGGGGAACAGAGATTAAGGGTGTTTGAGATTAAGATTCTCAGGAAAATATTTGGGGCTAAGAGGGATGAAGTTACAGGAAAATGGAGAAAGTTACACAACGCAGAACTGCATGCATTGTATTCTTCACCTGACATAATTAGGAACATTAAATCCAGAAGTTTGAGATGGGCAGGGCATGTAGCACGTATGGGCGAATCCAGAAATGCATATAGAGTGTTAGTTGGGAGGCCGGAGGGAAAAAGACCTTTGGGGAGGCCGAGACGTAGATGGGAGGATAATATTAAAATGGATTTGAGGGAGGTGGGATATGATGATAGAGACTGGATGAATCTTGCACAGGGTAGGGACCGATGGCGGGCTTATGTGAGGGCGGCAATGAACTTGCGGGTTCCCTAAAAGCCATTTGTAAGTTATTATTAAAAAAGGTAAAGGTAAAGGTATCCCCGTAACATGCCATGAAGGCACTTGGGGGGCATGGAGGTAGAGCCCCATGCTTTCAGTGACCTCGGCACTAGAATGAGGTGGTGTGGTCGGCACCACGCTCTGACCGCCTTTTACCCCCGGGAAAGACCCGGTACTCAATTTTATAGAAGGCTGAGTGAACCTTGGGGCCGTTCTGAAAGTTTGGCAACGAGAAAAAATCCTGTCACCACCTGGGATCGAACCCCGGACCTTTCAGTCCGTAGCCAGCTTTGTAAGTTATTATTATTATTATTATTATTATTATTATTATTATTATTATTATTATTATTATTATTATTATTCTCATTGTTACTGATATATAAGAATTTCAAAATATAAGGTCTTTTATTTATTCAGACCTTTGGGGAGGTGGTATAGAATAGATCACTTTCCGCGAATCTGATGCTCAGGGGACAGAATTTAATCTGAGTGAGTCTTTGATACATGCTCAACAATTGTTGTGTATATTAGGTATACTCTGACTCGTTCGTTCAAAAATTGTTCTTCCAAACTATCCGTACAATAGACCTATCAAATATACTAAATCTACTACATATGTAATGCAATAATAAAATGTAGGTTGTAGATATTAAGTTAAACAGTAAATGTATTTCATACGTATCAGGTATATTTCTAATGCCGAAATTTGTATCCTATTATGGAATAATAAAAGGGGTGAGAACTGACCTGATGCAATGGATAAACTTCACTTCCCTGCAGGAATCGAACCTGACCACGCAGGACTGTATACGAGAGAAAATTCATATTATTAACGTCAGAATCCATTTCTCTTTAGGCTTATCTCCCAGTTTGCGTGGGTGTATTGACGCTGCTGCTATTGTGCGAAGGTACTCGTGGCTAACCACGTCCATCCTATCCGAGTGTCACTTGTTGGATCAGTTTAGCAGCACTTGTGAAACACAAAAGCGTTCTCCTCTTTGTTGATGGTTACAAACACTCCCCGGTACCTGTGCAACACCTCGTGAAAAGAACCACTCAATCAGAAAAATTACACTTCCCAAAATACTATTCTGGGATAACATAGTAAACAAAACGATTTACGAATTAATAATAATAATAATAGTAATAGTAATAATAATAATAATAATAATAATAATAGTAATAATAATAATAATAGTAATAGTAATAATAATAATAGTAATAGTAATAATAATAATAATAGTAATAGTAATAATAATAATAGTAATAGTAATAATAATAATAATAATAATAATAGTAATAATAATAATAATAGTAATAGTAATAATAATAATAATAATAATAATAATAATAATAATAAAAATTATAATAATATCTTTTATTTAAAAAAAAACTTAAAAGAAGTACCTAATTTAAAATATGTACCTCTATCCCATGGAATTTATCTTCAAAGCACAGAAATCGGGCAATCGGAAACATACAGGTATGTTCATATCGTCTCCCTTATGCCGAAACCATGAATGTGCACTTTCTCGGTTCTGGGGAAAACGACCTTAAAGTTTCAAACGGTATTGTACTACAGTGGCGACTCGTGATATTTTTTGTATGTACGATATGAGATTGATGACTAATGACCAAGACAGAAACTAACAATAATAATAATAATAATAATAATAATAATAATAATAATAATAATTTATTTATTTATTTTATTTATTGATATTTATGTGCTGGACAACAGCCATTTTCCAATAAAAGTCCAGCACAGTGATGCAATTAATATATTAAAACATTAAAATGAACAACCAGGGTACAAATTAAATACTCGAGTTAACAACAAAATAAAGAACATAGATCACAATAATTAATTTACAAGAATTAATACTGTAAAATATTAGGGAAAGGAGTTGATTCTTACTACCAATTTGTGTATAAGGATTATACAAATAATATTAGCAAAGACATTGCCATATTCTAATACTTCTATACATTGAATGGATCGAAATCGCCTACATGTAAGTCAGCATGTTTAATACATCTGGAGACCAGCGAGGAAGATTTAGAATTTCTAATGTAGAAGAGTTTGTGATCTCTCATGTCTTTCATAGGAATACGAAGGCTGACACTGTTTAAGAAAGATTGACAATTAATACCTTTAAGGACCTTACATAAGAATAAGACAAGTAATCGAGATCATGACGTCTGGCATACAGGCTTCGACATTTAAAGTACTCGCATTTTTTATCATAGTTATACCCAAAGTTATTGGGCAGGAATCTGTACGAACATAATGAAATAAATTTCCTTTGAATATTTTCCAGTTTTGCCGAATCAGAACTAGTAATAGAGTTCCAAACAGATGCATATTCGAGTTTCGATCTCACTAATGTATAGTATAGTATTAAAAGAGAGTCAGGTGTTGTAAAAGAATAAGTAATTGACCGAATTATTCCTAAAATTCTTATTGCATGGTTATAAATATAATCAATGTGCTTGTAAAATATAATTTATTGTCAATTAATACACCGAGGTCTCTAATACAATCTTTTCTGTTAATTAATACATTTTTAGATGATAGTTATATTTTAGTGTAGAAGTTTTCCTTGAAAATGAAATTACGTAAGTTTTGGATTCATTAATCGTCATCCCGTAATCAACTGACTATACTACAACTAATAATAATAATAATAATAATAATAATAATAATAATAATAATAATAATAATAATAATAATAGAGCATTCGCAATTAATTTCTTGCTACAGTTAAATTCTTCTAAATGATCAAATACAACTTCAGATATTCTTTCGGCAGTCCTGTCATCTGAAAGTTCTATTAATTATTTTATTTTATCATCGCTTATTTTATTTATTTGTATGTAATTTCGGTTCTTGTTCATTTTATGTTTTATATTATATCATTTTAAATTATTTATTATTTCGTTTATTCTGTTCTTTTAAAATGACCAATGAACTGCATTTGAGTCATTCCACGTCAAAACGCACTGCCATAAAACATTACCTTCTCGGAAATGGTCGAATTTTTTTCATGAATTCCAGACATCAAATAAAGAGACCCGTATTGTTTTATTTTCACAATTATTAATTATTTGTGTAGTTATGACTATCTGAAATTACGCAAATTATGCGCGCACTGTTACATAAACTCACTTGGAACTCTGTGTCTACAAATAATTGAGATTTGCGGTTTGGCGCATTTTAAAGACTAAATACAACACTTTTTATTACTTTAGGTCTATCACTAATAAATTTAAAATTTGGCGTATTTTTTTAATCATTTCTTTTTCAAAGCATAATTACTATATTAAATAGCCAAGTTAAAAATCTGAAAAAATTATAGACTTGTTGCCTGATGTATTATCTGTAAACTACTGCATTTAGAAATGTGGGATCTCCACACATACATTTGTAAGAATTTATTTTCCGGAGGCATGCACGCGCTCGCGATTCCCAGCTAATGTACTACTTGCAGCCATAGATATACTAGAAGGCTGTCGGCGGCAATTTTTACGAAATCCCCCGTTGCATGTAATATCTGATCTCGCAACACTACGAAAGAAATGCATTCATTCATCAAATGATCAATACCTCAAGGAACAGTAAATATCGAAATTTATCTTATTATTGTCAGAACAGCTATGAAGGGGAGCTCTTCACAATACTGTATGTTTATACTGTAATATAGCGAAGTGTTTAAAGAGAGCAAGGCTGGGTAAGGCAGTAAACTTTATGGCAGTAAACAGATGGCAGGAGACAAAAATAGAAGAGAAAAATAATCAGTCAGGGTTTGAATTTCACGGAGTGACGTGAATTCTATACATCAGTGACGGTAAAGAACGCGTAATATATAACAAGTGTTTAAATCCATTTGACCTTTCTAATCACGCTTTTAAAAAGAAAACACTAAGACGCATAAGTCGCGATTTATTGATAAAGCTCAATTTAAAGGAGTCTTTGAATGTGCGAATATGTGATTCGTTCCGTAAAAATCTATCAACTTCCAGATAGGTCAGATGAAATTATATGTGAAGCCGGTAGTTCTTGTGATATTAGAAAACATGAATGAAATAAAAGTGCGGGCAGAGAGAGTGATTATCCCAGTTCTTATTCTAGCAAATCTATGGATACATCGCTAGAAATCACCAATATTGAGGAATTAAACAAGAGTTTGATGTCAATAGAATCCCCTATCAAGAAAAGAAAGCTACAACGGAAACGATACTCCCGTGAAAAGTTTAAAAAAATAAAAGGCTTCCAAGCAAGTAAAGTTTTTCATGTAGAAGATGCATCGTCATCCCTTCAAAAGTCGCCATATTTTATTTTTGACGGAATGCAAAGAAAATATACAACCTGAAAATTACATAGTTAGGCCTATTGCAGACTTTTTGAAAATTATTCATTTGTAGTACAAGATTGAGTACAAGGTGTGCATTGGAAAAAATGCCAAGACACAATACATCCTTTCGTAGTATATTTCAAAGAAGATAGAAAAATTCGTCACAAAAATATTGTCGTCATCTCAGAAAGCATGAAACGTGACACCGATTCCTTTCATTGTTTTCAATCCGAAGCAATCAACTTCTTAAAGCAAGAATTAAATCATTTACTTTTCCGATGGATCAAGTTAACAATACAAAAACAAAAAGAATTTTAAAAATAATTGCTTACATGAAGACGATTATGGAATTAGTGCTGAATGACACTTCTCTGCAACGTCGCATGGTAAAAGTCCATGTGGTGGCATTGGAGGAACTGTTAAAAGACTTGCAACGAGAGCAGCCTATACAAGATCCTATAAAACAATATCAACAAAAAAAAAAAAACTGTTTGATTGGTCACAAAAAACATTTCTAAAGTGTCATTTATATTTTGTCCATTGAATAAGCACAAAAACCACACTGAAAATTTACAGGCCAGGTACCACAATCTAAAACCAATAACTGGTACATTAAAATTACATTCTTTCATTCCGTTGTCAAAAACTGAAAATTTAGGCCTAGTAAATCAATTTTCTTTCAAGAAAGAAGGTAGGCGAATGAACATTTAAAGTGTAGTGTGGATGAAAACAAACGTTTAAAAAGCATAATGTACAAATATTTGAGGATATCACAATAATTAAATTAGCAGTGTTTTCTCGAGTGACTTGATCCCTACTGTGTGTAATATTGCAACGTTCAGTCGATCATCCAGCGCCGATAAACCTCCCACCGCGCTTCTATGCTTCCCGTCCACTGCTGCTGCACCGACTGCTACTCATTGCGTCGTAAGTAATTAAATTTCCATTAAACTATTGGAGATCCCATTGTGATTTTTTCTGGAATTATTAAGAATACTTCAGTGCACCTAGTAGGCATTTTTTTAGATTTTTAATACGGCTATTTCATATTGATATCTAACTTTTAAAAATTGAATCATAAAAAAATATTTGTAATAATTATATTAAAATTAGTTAGTAAATATTTAACAAAAGACAGTACTTTAAGCTTTTAAATGTATGTTTCAAAAAAATTTTAACATAAATATCCTAGGAAATATGACGCTTTAAATGTTGGATTGTGCGACATTTTTAACGAATTTTAACATGCAATATTTTAAAAATATGTGGACTTAGGAGGAAATAAAAGTACACTTGTTGGTTTATTAGACCCACAGAGTTGGTAAAAAGAAATATAAACGCAATCAGAAATATGAAGGTCAAAATGTGTATAATTTTGTGCTATTTGACGTGGAATGACTCATTTAAGGAGACTGCAAAAGTACTTGAAAATTCGTGTTGTAGTCTCTAACAAGATCTCCACCACCCAGAAAGAAAGGTCGTAGTATTAGGATATACGGTCACATCCTCAAACGCGGTTAAAGTTAAGCCATACCCTTCACTGCTAGAAAAAACCGTTCGCTGTAAGATATTTGGATGGTTCCTTAGAAATTATTTCTGAGCTGTGCAGAGGCGACAGCTCACGACAGAAAGTGTAAGTTTGAAGAAAATTATTATGTAGGGACGCATTAAAAGTCAGAATCTGTAATTAAAATGTTTTTTATCCTCAGAGGCACGAAAATAAACTGTAGGATCATCCTCATATCACCCATAGAGGAATCGCTACTGTTGTAAAGTACTATGGGCTAGAAGTCAATTCTTTAACGAAACAATTTCGAAAAAATTACTTCTGTTTTAAGCAGTTAAATCGTTCAGTTATTTTTTAAAACAAAGGAGGAGTAAGGATGAGTTTATGGTGAGAATTACTAAAGGATGGGCAGTGAAAAGAGCAGTGCATTAGTTTTATGGAACAAGAAGGTAAGAAGGAGAGCTAAAAAGAGAATGCATAGTGCTCTTGTTCAGAGAGTCGTTCTGTATGGTTCGGAAGCATGCTACATTATTAAGAGAAATAGGAAGAAGTTGTTAACTACTGAAATGGATTCGTTTTGAAAAGGAGCTCAGGAAGATCCAGGCAGAATAGAATGAGAAATGATACCATACGGGAAAGAGTTCGAAACTCGTTTGGTTTGTACATCTGAAAACGAATCAGGTGTTACAAAGAAAGGGAGGTCATCCGCAGCGCAAGTGGTGAGATAATGTAAACAAGGAACTTAGCCATCAAGGATCATCAAGATAGATAAGGTGGCAAGTGGGAGCGGAGAAGCACCAGGAGACGTAAAAATAAAATCAGAAATAATGTTTTGGAAAGCGTATTATGTGTCTTTCACGTGTTAAATTTTATGTTACCTTGTTAACATGTTTTGGCCTGCTGTTGTTTAGAAATATTTTAAATGCACAGAATTAGGTTTTTAGGTATAAAATTTTATTTACTATTATAATTATTAATATTATAATTATTAATATTATTATTATTATTATTATTTTTATTTGTATTATTCTTATTATTATTATTATTATTATTATTATTATTATTAATTTACACAGTCATTTTTTATTTTTCCATTAACACTAATATCTAGGTAATTGTCATTGTCATTGTCTTAATGTACACGTGCTATGCTGATTATACTAATTGTACTATTCCTTTAGTTTGAGATTATATACATACTAGTGGCTTGTGCAGCAAATGCTGCAAACTAAGTTCATTAGACGTTCAAATAAACATTTTTCAGATTTATTTTCAATGAAGAATACCAGACATTCGGAAAGTTATTTGCTTCCATAACAATGAAAGATACTCTCTCTCTCGAGCCAATACTGAAGAGAACCACGCATATAAATATCTACACCACACCGCCATTAAATATATGAAAAAGACCCAACCCCGCTTGATTAATAATTATAAAAATATTTCATTTTTAACAATATCATTATCTCACGTAATTTTTATAGCTTTCAGTAACATATACTGTATATACTATATAGCCGCCACTCAGTAAAATATAGAAATCAAAATATAATTTAAGTTATTCTCTACATCTACTTATATAACCCCAAAACGTTTCACTTTCATATCATCAATATAACATTAATATGTATAATTAATGAAAAATAGTCACATCATGGCATTAACTACAATGATATTTCATTTCTAATGATAATAATGTCATCAAACCACCTCAAGTTTTGTAGTTTTTAATATCCAATACACAGCTGTACCCAGAAAATTACACACCACAGAATCGAACCTGTAAATTATTTTTAGTAAGTTAAGTTTTTAATAACCAATTTAATTTGAGTTCTAAATATGTCGGCATTCTTGCAGATCATGGTCTTCGTGTAATATTGTTTACTGTAGTATGTGTTTTGTTTTATTCTGTAATGCAACACGGCCGACTTGATGCTCGCTTCGCTTCTTCTTTACAAAAAAAAAGCGAAGGTTATATCAAGTCGGCCGTGAATGCTATTAGCTAGTTCTCAAAACTGATGATAGATTGATTTTAGAAAATTGGAAAATTATGTTTAAAAATTGACATTTCACTGAAAACTACAATTTTTCCGAAAAAATTTGAGTTCCAAGCTTCAAAATTAGGGGTCATTTATTAAAATCCGACCAGCCGTTTTCCCGTAATTTCCATTACCAGTTCAAATTATATATATATATATATATATATATATATATATATAAATGTATTAATCCTTTTTTTAAGTTAATACTTGTATACTAGAATGTATTTTCCTGTTTGCGATTATGTATTCAGTCTCTTTTTATTATATATATATATTTATTATTATTATTATTAGTATTATTATTATTATTATTATTATTATTATTATTGTTATTTTAAAGTTAATACTGATTGTGTATACGTATTCAATCTCTCTTTTTTTTACTTTATTATGTTTATTATTATTTTTAAGTTAATATTTTTATATCGGTATGTATTTTTCTGTATGTGATTTGATCCTGGTTGAGTGGAAGAGAAGGCCTGATGGCCTTAACTCTGCCAGGGAAAATAAAACTATTATTATCATCATGGTTGTTGCTGGACTTGGCGCCTTGGCGTGAAAGACACATAATACGTTTTCCAAAGCGATATAGTGTTAAAAGTTGTATAATCAAGATGTATAATTTCAGAAATAATGCTCGTAATAATAATAATAATAATAATAATAATAATAATAATAACGATAATAATAGTAAACATTTTCTTCTTCTTCTTCTTCTTCTTCTTCTTCTTCTTTATCTTTGAAGCACTACAAGTCATTGAACTGGCGAAGATCAACTAGTAGTTAGTCTCCTAAGATAATTATTGAGCGATTAAGAGTGTCTATTGTTATGTATGTCAATCAGAAAACAAAAAAGTGGTAACTCATTTTGAATTAATTATTATGCATTTTAAAATAAGTGTTGGAAATAACCATCATTAACCTCATTACAAGAATTGCAGTGACGCAGCAGAAATTGTCGTGATTGATGAAAGAATGTGAAGTAGTCCTATCTTCTTGATGGTTGTGGCTTCTTCAACAATATGTGCAACAAGAACTATTTCTTAGAGTCCTTCGTCTATTAAACATACTCTGAATTTCTCTTTTACACTTAATTTCGTCAGTTGGCCGTGGCTGCTGTAAAATATCGGTATTTGATGAAGCTGTACAGTACACGCCACTAGCTATTTTCAATAAAAAGTTTAATGTCAACAGTGATGAAAATTTTTCAGTTAGAAATCATGGTGAATATATAACTGTCCATTTTATACTTTTCAACTGGTTAATAAATAAATACAGGACGCAATGCGCAGCATAAAAAGAAGAATGTAAATAGCGTCAGTCATTAGCACACAACTACGTGGCAGCTAGTAACAGTGAAAAGTTTGGCGATCGAACTTGGAAATGTGCAGAAGAGGAAGAGTGCCGGTGTCTGCATCACTCAGAGCCTCCCTGTCAGCCGCCATCCCTCCGCAAATACCTCGCTCACTAGATTAGCGTCATGTTTAATTTAATCGTTACCGGCTGCCCCGCCCCTGATAAGCGAGCAGAGTGGCACACGGATGAAAACATTCCCTGTGAGAACCGCAAAACACTTCGTGTTGTCAGACTCTGGCCTCCGAGCCCTTACAATTTGCTGATCGGATAAGATTGCTTTCCCTAGACGACTCAACTGACAACGAAAGCTCAGGGAGGACAAGTGGCGTTATGCTGTATTCCCAAAAAGGCAATATATCTACCAGAGCGCGTCATACTATTAAATAGAGTCATTTATGGTCAGAAACAGATAGGTTATAATTGATTTTCTGACGATGTGAGGGATTGTTATACTAAAAGATACCTACGTAAAAATTTTCAGGGTACATTCCTCATACTTAGATAATACAAATCCAGGGACATAATTTTATTTTTACTAACATTTTTAATGTTAACCCAGCGAATAGGGATTATAAAGAATGGACACTGAGCGAATTTCCCTGTGTTTTGTTTCTCTGTGCGCCAGCGTATAGTTCCACTTTCAAGCGCTAGAGGTTAGTGTAATCGAGCACACGCTAAGATAATAATTGAGAATAGAGTTGATACACAGGATCCAAACATCGCCTACCTTATTGCATAATCCAGTAACGCTTTGCTTCAAATAAATTCAAGTTAACAGCTTTTCCTTATTTCTCCGTGACGAACTAGTTGTAATAATAATATTTTATATTTCAGATATCATAAATTATATTATAAAATAATATAATAGATTATAAAATTAAGTATCGAATTCGTTTAATATTTGTATATAATACTATGTATAATATAGGTATATGGTTTTACTTCTTGTAAGAGTTTTGTTTTTCCATTTTCAGCGCTATCAAATCATTACATATTTTAATTATTGTTGGGTTCAACGTCTCAACTCTCATTATAAAGGAACTCTAGAGTCTAGACATTACAGTTAATGACGGATTTATTATTTTATGGACCAATTTATTTTTATTTGACTACATAATGTGCCTAGATATATTAATTATATGTGTTATATTTCCGCTGTGTCGACTGCTAGCTGGTGTGATGTCAGCGCCAACTGTAGGGAGAAAGCACAATCTCACGCTTTAGCTGGCTTGAAGGTCATTGAAATCAGTCCGGCTACATTAAAGGTACCGACGCGAAGTGTCCATTCTTTATATTCCCTATTCGCTGGTTAACCTGGCTGTATCTTTGGATTAACGGTTGAGAACTGGAAACACCGTTTCCTACACCCTTCCAAGACTGGCGTAAAATACAAACAAATCACTTTACTAGGTATAGGAGTGAAGAAAAGTATGTATGTATGTATGTATGTATGTATGTATGTATGTATGTATGTATGTATGTATGTATGTATGTATGTATGTATGTATGTATGTATGTATGTATGTATTTATTCACACTGGAAATGGGTATATACCCTGTGGCAGTGGTAACTAATTATACTCAATAATGACAATTAATAATAAGCACAACTAATAAAAAACAATAACTAGTAATAATAATAAAATAATAATAATAATAATAATAATAATAATAATAATAATAATAATAATAAAAACAAGAAGCATCCTAAATTAAATGAAGCATGGTCACTTAAAATAACATTTAAAGTAAATTTAATTTGTATCTTAACCCTAAGTTCGAACTAAGATCCACGAGTATGACAGGTTCATACCTACACAAGTACCTTTCGGCACTACACTTATTTCGCTGTCAACTCACTCACTGTACTGATTCTACCTGATTTCACTAACACTTCTAACCATTTCACTGTTTAAATACTTTGCACAGCCATTTCACTGACATCAACACACTTCACTTACACAATAGACTTCACTGACACTACACACTTCACTGACACAACACACTTCTTCACTGATAGAACACTTCAAATAACAAGATATCAATTACACCCTTTAAATAGTTACTACCGTCTAATAGTAAAGTCCTTAAGTCTATTTTTAATACATTTTTGGTTATTGGTAAAGCCTTAAGTAAGTCGTAAAGCCTTTAGTAAGTAGTTCAACCATTTACGATAACTAGGAAATATCGCAATTTTAAGTTTGATAATTTTCATTAGGTTTTTGTTTAATCAAGATACAGTACAGTATTAAGTGTTTTTACTCACGAACTGAGTTATCCATGCGAACGTAGGCCTATTCATTATGCAGTGTATGTTACACTGTCTACAGCAGATTAACATACAATAGGCTGTAGAGAATGAAGTTAAATTAAAAAATAATCAAAATATGGATATTTAAACACGTTTTTGAAAATGGTGGTCATTCAATTCGATACAGGCTTCAGATCTTTTGTGCATATTATCGCACTATAGCTATTGCATCTAGTTCCAATTACCAGTTTCGTCCTACGTACCAGTAACTCATGTTGAAATAATTCTGTACCTACTATATAAAAGAGTACCTTACGTACTGTAAATTCAATCTTCACTTCTGCCCGTTCCGCCCAGATAAAATTACTCAGACATGCGATCCACTGTCCGTCCTAGTGGTTATGTCGCTGGATCGTAGAAATCATGTGCCAGTTAATTACTTAACGAGGCCCTTTTATTTAAGTTATTTTAAACAGTTGTATAATATTACGTAAACGTCCAATTCCTAACAGAAATTAATGTTTACAGAAAAGAGCTAAGACAGCTCACCCACTAGCCTTTACAGAGAGGCGAGCAGAAGCGGGTGGGGGAAATCGGGATGCGACATAGGCAAAGAAACGGTCGACAGTACCTGTGCGAAAATATGATTCAATATTAAAAACTCTTTCGTCACTGGAAAACGCGAACATATTTCTGGAACGTACTATACTCACTAACTCTGTATTGTTTACTATAAGCGGCCTTGGTTCTGTGTGGAGGGCAGTTGGAACTTCATTAGTAGAAGGGGTGGGAGTGAAGTACATTCAAAATCTCAGGTACAATAGAAATTGAATAAAAATAAAATGATGTTCCTGTATATTATATGAATATACATCCACAAATTCTTCATTTTACTGTTAGAACCCTTTTTCTAGTAGGCCTACCCTGTTTACATTGCATGACGCACAAGACAATTTGCTTTTGTGTGGAATGCTATCACTGCTATAGTTTGAATAGTACACTGCATCCTAAGCAAAAACACTGAACACAAGAAGTGCGGGGAACGCACAGCAACAGAGGTACAACGATAGCTGACCGAAGAAAGCCGCATCCATCCAGAAGGTACTTCGCATTGTTCGTAAAATCGGTCGGTCAGCGTGCATAAACAATAGCATGTTCCGCGTCACCATCAGTAACACGAGGTTGAGCCAATGTCAGTTTTTTTTTTTCCACCTGAAAATCAGCATCAGTAAAACTGTAAAAAAAAAACATGCGGTTTTATTCTTCCGAGTGCAATGAAGGCCATTGTTTCAGTCATCTGTCAGCAAATACAGGGACATCATTTTATTTTTACTAACATTTTTAATATTAACTTGCCTATACCTCTGGATCAACGCCTTTTGCTACCCCCCTTCCAAACAAATCAAATAGGAGGGAAGAAAAGTAGTTCATCCATTTACGTAAACTGGGAAATATCGCGCTTTTGAGTTTGATAATTTTCATTAGGTTTTTGTTTAATCAAAATACAGTACAGTATTAACAATGAGTGTTTTTACTCACGAACTGAGCTATCCATGTGGACGTATTGATTATGTAGAGTATATTATACTGTCTACAGCACATTAGTGTACAATATAGAAAATGAAGTTAAATTTAAAAATAATCATAATATGGATATTTAAACACATTTTTTTAAATGGTGGCCGTTCATTCCGATACAGGCTTCAGTTCTAATATGCATATTATCGCACTATAGACTATTGTACCTAATCCCAATTACCAGTTTCGTTCTTCGTACTAGTAAATAATTCATGTTGAAATAATTCTGTACCTACTCTATAAAAGTGTATCTTACGTATTGTAAATTCAATCTTCACTTCTACCCGATCCGAAAAGATAAAATTACTCAGACATACTATCTACTGTCAGTCCAAGTGGTTATGTCGTAGGGTCGTAGAAAGGGAGGAAATCACGTGACAGTTAATTACTTAACAAGGCCCATTTATTTAAGTTATTTTAAACGGTTGTATAATATTACGTAGACGTCCAATTCCTAACAGAAATTAATGTTCTCAGAAAAGAGCTAAGACAGCCCAGCCACTAGCTGGCAAATAAAAGCTGGTGGGGGAAACCGGGATACGACGTAGGCAAATGAACGATAGTACCTGTGCGAAAATTATACAATATTGAAAGCTCTTTCGTCACTGGAAAACTCGAACATATTTTTGGAACGTACTGTTACTGTCACCGTAAGGCTACTATGACTGTATATGCGGCCTTGGTTTCCTTGTGGAGGACGGTTCAACTTCATTAGTAGAAGGGGTGGGAGTGAAGTACATTCAAAAACTCAGGTACAATAAAAATTGAAGTAAAAAATAAAATGATGTCCCTGTATATGGTGAGCGAAGTAGTTTTTGTAATTAAGCCTACATGTAAAATTTTGTAAAAAAAAAAAGAGTTGATATTTTTAATGTATACTGGCACTAAAAGGTACTTTATTGTAATGATATTTTTTGTTTTAACTCTATTTTAATTATTTTCTTTAATTGCACAGATAATTATTTGACATTCCCTACGCAAATTAACTGGTAATATCAATATTGCACCTTAAATTTGACTTTTGAATCTAAAAGCTTCCTAAGGAATAGGACATCTACAAAAAATATTTAAGGTCCAGTTTTGTCCAGCTTTTTGGACCAATTTGTTTTATTTTCCACTTAAGAGTATTTGGTAACCCTAAATCTGACTCACAGCTGCTTTCTTAAGGGTCTAATCAACTCCCGGATGTCAACCTCTGGTTCCTTCTATGATATATCATCAACAGTTACGTTTATACTCATTCTTAATGACATTTCATCACATTTAAGATTGAATCGTAAGAAAATATTTGTATAGGCCATTCGGTGTCTCGTGAAATCTACCTGCGCGTCAGGGGAAAAAGAAAGTGGACTAAGAAACTTCCGTCCCTCTCTACGCTTCTACCTGTAGCAAGCGAGCCCACTAACTCCCCCCCCCCCATCACAAGGTTCTTACTATATGCTACTGCGTACGCAAGCATTTAGTTTCACGAGATAATGAATGACCTATAGTTAACACCTATATTAGAACACGAAAATACTTACTTACTTACAAATGGCTTTTAAAGAACCCGGAGGTTCATTGCTGTCCTCACATAAGCCCACCATCGATCCCTATCCTGTGCAAAATTAATCCATTCTCTATCATCATATCCCATCTCCCTCAAATCTATTTTAATATTATCCTCCCATCTACGTCTCTGCCTCCCCAAAGGTCTTTTTCCCTCCGGTCTCCCAACTAGCACTCTATATGCATTTCTGGATTCGCCCATACGTGCTACATGCCCTGCGCATCTAAAATGTCTGGATTTAATGTTCCTAATTATATCAGGTGAAGATGCATGCAGTTCTTCGTTGTGCAACTTTCTCCATTCTCCTGTAACTTCATCCCTCTTAGCCCCAGATATTTTCCTAAGCACCTTATTCTCAAATACCCTTATCTCTATTCCTCTTTCAAAGTGAGAGTCCAAGTTTCACGACCATACAGAATAACCGGTAACATAACTGTTTTTTAAATTCTAACTTTCAGATTTTTTGACAGCAGACTAGATGACAAAAGCTTCTCAACCGAATAATAACAGGCATTTCCTATATTTATTCTGCGTTTAATTTTCTCCCGAATGTAATTTATATTTGTTACTGTTGCTCCAAGATATTTTAATTTTTCCACCTCTTCGAAATATAAATAAATCTCCAATTTTTATGTTTCTATTTCGTACAATATTCTGGTCACGAGACATACACGAAAATATAATAAAAAAAATAAAATCAAATGCTATCAACGGAAGGAGGTTGGTACTATAATGATGCTTCAATTATTGATATTCTTCGGCTTCAATTACAGAATCTTAAGCTTTCAATAATATAATTCAAAATTTCAAGCTTTTGTAAGCACAGAAAAACTTGTATATATTTAGAGTGGATAGTATGGGGCTAGTTTCCTTTGACATCGAGCACTGGGTGCTCGTAAAAACAGGTTCAGAG